>NC_134779.1:56732497-56747497 GCF_046742065.1 Oratosquilla oratoria
ACGTTCCCCACTTCTCTCCTCCCCCTCCCCCGGTAGGTCGTGAGGGGTCCGTATGGACGACTACACGACACAGTGATGCAGCGTCCGCCCACTCAGCTAAGCTAAAGGGGGTTTTACACAATCAAACGTGTTGGCCAACTCGCTCATCATACCTCCAGCACAACATGTTTGAAGAGTTGTTACACGTTCAGACCAAACAGACAAACAACCTTAGTCGGTGCCAAGAGGAGGAAGAGGTGACAACATGTCCCTAACTACTCAAGACGAGGTGATGGCAATTGGGATAGTGATTGACCTCAACGAAAAGAAAAGGAAGCGTTCAAAGTGGACAAAGGACTGGTTACTGAAAAGGGACAACATTTCTCATACCAACTTAATGAAGGAGCTGAAATTACGCCCAGATGATTGGCACCATTATATGCCCATGGATGAATCAACATATTTAGAACTTCTGAATTTGGTCACTCCATTCATTAATTGTAAAGACACCGTTATGAGAAATTCCATTAACCCTCATGAACGGCTGAGCGCAACATTGTTTTTTTTTTTTTTTTTTTTTTTTTAGCAATGGACAGATCTCTGCAAGACTTGAGATTTTCAGCTCTCATCGCAACTAGCACCTTATCTAGGATTATACCAGAAACTTGTCATGCCTTCTAAAGGATCTACGAAGACAGTTGATTCTTTTCATCACACATATCACCCCGCGTGCACTGAGGGTCAAGTTCTTTAAGCTTTCCATGCAATTCATCTATACCTTTATTTCTTAAATTCTTATTAGAGTATTCATTCGATTTCACCTTCCACAATGCTATATGCTTCCTATATGTCAATGAAATCCACCATAACTTCCCTTTCCTTGTCCTTAATGGCACACGTATCATTCATTTTGGAAATAATCGGCAAGTCTGTCACTGAAGGAACTGCTATAGATGTTACCTCCGCGAGATTTGAGTATGTGTGACGGTTGGAGACTGATGCGTGTTCAGATATTCATGCATGGACATGAATGGGCAAGCTCCGCCCACAAAAGTCAGCCCAAATCAGACATCTGTACAACACGTTGGTCCAATACGTTTACCACTTTCACATGTTCAAACATACTCTCAATCATCGTTGTTGTCAAACGTGTTGGCCAACATGTTTGACTGTGTAAAACCCCCTTAATCCTTTGTAGAATCCCTCCACACGCATACACCGATCAGCTATAGAATCTCTGCTCCAGCTAACATAGGTTAGTTTAGTTAGGTCAGATTAGGTTATGTAACACGAGCCTTGACCAACTACATCTCCATTCCAACTGCGTTTTATTGTAGAATTCACCCCCACACACTGATCAAATGTGGTATCTTCACCCCAACTAACATAGCGTCGGTTAGGTTAGATTATATATCACTAGCCATGATCAACTGTAAAATGTCCATCCTAGAAACACTCAACTGTACATTAATCTCAATCCCAAACACGTGTGGATGGGTGGAGTGGGGTGGGGTGGGGTGGATTTCACAATTCATCCGTTTTTACCCTCTTGATTCCTGGGCTCTGCCTCGAGATGAATAAAATCGCCTTTGAGGAAGCTTCTGCCACACCACCGCAAGCTTCGTGAAGGTCAGTGGTAACGCGCGTTTCTGGTAACCGCGTGGGGATTTCGGGCGCATGTTCGAATCCTGGCCATGGCGCCGAGGCAAGGAATGTCGTCCATTCTGGGTAATAGCCCCTAACCGCCGCTCACCTGGGACCTGGGGTGACCTCAGGTTTCTCCGGGTATTGTGACATACTGTGGACATCATCTCCTGTGTTCGTGTATAAATAGTTCCGTACCACGTGCAAGGTGACGCCGCGGGACGGACGGACAGACAGGAGTCCATACTAAGTGCTGACCTACATCTACCCCGCCTCCCCTCCCCCCCTCCCCGACGCTGACAAGGTCAAACCTGTCGTCGGTTCGACCGGACGACTCGTCGCCCCCAAACGCCTTGAAGAAACTGTCTTAGGTGTTGAATGCACAACCACATCGAGGACGCGGGGTGGGCGGGTGCGGGGGAAGGAGGGAAGAGGTTTTTTTTTTTTTTTTTTTTTTTTTTTTTTTTGGTGCTATGGGGATGTACCTGGCCGTTGTGGCGGAGGTCGAAATAAAAAGAAAAAATGTCACGCGGTACGGAAGGGTACGATGTGGGGGTGGGGGGGGAAACGTTTGATGTTCTCTTTAAACACATCAGCTGTTGCTGCTTCTTCTACACAACAACAACAACGAAAACAACATCATTATATTTACATTCCGCCGAGGAGCCTCACCCACTCCGAGGGTTACACATTGCTGAATGAAACGTGTTTGGAGGGGGGGGAGGTGGTGTGAAGGATCAAGTGGTACAACCTGATATGGAAGGGAGCGCGGAAGGACACTTGCAAAGACACAAACAATAGGCATAGGGAAAATCACATACAAGCAGATGGAAAGATAGCGAAAGAGAGAGAGGCAACGGGAGTTGGCAGGGAGAGGGGTAGACAGAGAGAGAGAGAGAGAGAGGGGCGGGGAGGAGAGGAAAATGGTAGAGACAAGCGGCTCCTGGCGTGACAAGTGGCATCGGAAGAATTTCCTTGAAAGTGGCAGTTGCCGACAAGATTGACGAGTTAAACACCATATGAGGACGGAGCCTTTATTTGTACGACGTTTCGCTTATTACAGCTTTTTCAAGTACAAGTTGAGATACAAATGCTTGAGATTAAATTAGGGAAAAGGAGGGAACGGGGAGAGAAAAGGGGGGGGAAGGAAGAGGAGGAGGAGGAGAAGTGTTCAATCCCCCCTTCTCCTCCTCCTCTCCTCCTCCTCCTTTTCCTTCCCCCCCTTTTCTCTCCCCGTTCCCTCCTTTCCCCTAATTTAGTCTCAAGCATTTGTATCTCAACTTGTACTTGAAAAAGCTGTAATAAGCGAAACGTCGTACAAATAAAGGCTCCGTCCTCAATCGGAAGAATTGTCTCGCACCGTATCATTCGCGCGGCGTCGTCATCGTCGTCGTCGTCGTCGTCGTCGTCGTCGTCGTCGTCGTCCCGGTGGTGTGTATAAGTTTAAATATGTCTGTATAGTTGATTTTTATTTATCTATTATTATATTTTTACTGTAGGCGCGTAACCGTATCTGGGAGGAAGGTGCATATACAGTGTTTGCATACTTTAAGAGGTTCTCTATCTTCAAGAAGCTATGCACGGTATGATAGTTAATAGATTTAATTGTATCCTGGGTCATACTAACCATAAGAAAGTTGTATCATGTAATTTGTCGTATACTGTAATTTGGTCAATACACTAAACCGAAAACGGTATAATCTGGAAATTGGATTTAGAGCCTTTGAAAATTGTACTCCAAGACTCTATAACAAATTACCTTTAAAACGTAAGATGGACGAAAATGTTAAAATATTCAAGAAAAGACTGAAGACTTACTTGTTTACTGAGTGTTATGATCTGGATGATATGACTATGAAGCAAGAATACAAGTGTAAAGGATGAAACGCACGAGAGGCTGTTTAGCCTCTCAACCGCTGCGGCTGTTTAGCCGTTTTTATAGAACACACTACTTTTAATGGAATTGCGCGCATTAGCGGTTAAGTAACTAATGCGCACAATTCCATTAAAAGTAGTGTGTTCTATAAAAACGGCTAAACAGCCGCAGCTGTTGAGCGGCTAAACAGCCTCTCGTGCGTCCGTAGCCTAAGTTTGTATGAGGGCGGCTGTAATGAGCGCCGTGTAAGCGGCGGAATACGGCCGAGAAACTCCAACTACGTAAGAACGTAAGAAAACCAGGTACTGTTCTGTACCCGTGCCCGCGCAACTGCATGCCTGTTGGCTTCGAACCTGAGACGTAGGTCATGAGTTCTTCGTCGGTCCAGGGACGCCCTCATGGCCGAAGTGATCAACAATGTCCGGGTCCTCCTTGCATCATGACCGGAATATGGAGAAGGAGGAGGAAGCGGAGCCTCTGTTGATGCCCGAGCACGGATTAGGGCGACTGGGTGGCTGGCTTCCTGGGCCCCTCACCAACCTCATCCATGTTAAAGTCACACCAGACGCATGCTTCACGGTCATACATACATGTATAAACATATGCATACAGCTGTATATATATATATATATATATATATATATATATATATATATATATATATATATATATATATATATATATATATGTGTGTGTGTGTGTGTGTGTGTGTGTGTGTGTGTGTGTGTGTATGTATGCAATAAAAACACTAGGAACGTGTGTTCACAAATGCGTAAGTAACCAATAGGAAAAGTAAACTAACGAAGCAGAGCGCTTTCGTATAATTACACCTTGAGTGCAGAAACAAAGAAGGAATTATCCTTCTTTGTATCTGCACTGAAAATGTAATTATACGAAAGCTCTCTGCTTCGTTAGTTTACTTTTCATAGTGGTTACTTACGCATATGTATGTATGTATGTGTATTAACTGGGTTACCGTCACGGACACTTGCACAGAAGCCCTGACCCTGAGAGCCTCCCAGTCTTTGGATGGAGGAGGAGGACAAGCCAGAAGGACAGTTGGCCTTCGCTGATGGAGCAACAACTAGGAGAAGGAGGAGAAGTAGTAGAGCAATAGTCAGTGGACGTGGAGAAAGTATAGCACACCCCATAAGACGCCGAGCTGTCTGTGTGACAGAAAAAGAGAACTCCGTTCTACGTATTAATTATAATTATCGGCGTCAATGAATCGCCTCCCAGTCCTTCAGTATAGGCCAGTTGGGGGACTATGTGGGCCTCCAAGGGAACCATGATATGAATTTAATAGAGGATAAGAGGTGGGATGCTTGGCCTGCTGTTACATAATATACATTTCTAGATTATGTGAGGAATCTGGAATAAAAAAAATTCCATCACTGTCTTGGCGGAAGATAACTGTAATCGTCAACTTTTTAATAAAACAAAGGGTTTCTCTTCATCAACGTTTTATTATTATTTCATTTATTCATTTTATTTTATTTTGTCTTGCCATTTTTGGCGGGATGGGACCCGGGAGAGAAATGAAGGGGAGCTACATGAATATTGAGAATTCATGAAGGGCGGAGGTTATCACCGTGAGCTAGTCTCCCTCCCCCCCTTCTCCAACATCCGATTAATCGGGGATACGGCCTACTTCCAGCACTTTCCCCGTCGCAAAATGACTATGGCAAACCATTTCATTTTCTCAACAAAAATACATAGAATGTCATTTGAGATTGGAGGAAAATTATTTCCCTTTAGCATATCAGATTCCTTTCCGAAAGCTGTTGTTTGCAAATCTACTCCAACTGTCGGAGGAAAAATTGCCCAGTGTGATAACGCATTATCTCCATCGCCATCACCTTTCCACGGAGATGCGTAAGATAGAGCAACAGAGGCGGCCCGAATCCGCGTGTAAAGCGACACTTTGCGAGGAACGAGTTAACCGAGGTAGCGGGGGCGAGGTGGGGTGGAGGGTAACTTAATTGGAGGCCGTCTACATGTACACAAGGAGGTATCTGATACCTCTTCTTCCTCCTCCTCCACTTCCACCTTCTCCTCCTTTTCCTCCACCACCTTCTCCTCCTCCTTTTCCTCCACTACCTCCTCCTCCTCATTCTCCACCTCCTATTCATTCTCCTCCTACTTCTCCTCTTCCTACTCCTTCTCTTCCTCCCACTCCTCCTCCTCATCTTTTTCCTACTCCTTCTCCTCCTCCTCCACCACCACCTCCTATTCCTTCTCCTCTTCCTATTCCTCCTCCTCCGCCTCCTCCTACTCATTCTCCTCATCATTATCCACCTCCTCCTACTCCTTCTCCTCCTTCTCCTCTAATTCCTCCTCCCACAAGTTCTCCTCCTCCTCTTCCCTCTCTTCCACTTCCTCCTCCCACTCATTGTCCTCCTCCTCGTCCTCCTCCTCCACTTCCTCCTCCCACTCATTGTCCTCCCCCTCGTCCTCCTCCCTGCCCCTCATCACTGGCGAGCGAGTGTTTGTGTGTGGGTGTGGCGTGGTGGGGTGGGGTGGGGGGAGAGGGCGTTTAGGTGTTGGCAAGTGGCGGCTGGTGCGCAAGAAGTCAGGTTTAATGAAATCGTGTTGCAACAACCAAAACAAAATGGATAAAGTTCGTCATCGTAGCGAGTAAGGGCTCAGAGGAGGGGAGGAAAAAGGTTCTTGAAGCCGAATCGCTTTGTTTTTATTTTATCTTTGTTGATTCATTCGTTATTCGTTTGGCATCTACTCTGTCATTGTTATCATGATGTCAATACTATTGTTTTTCTTCTTGTTTCTACAAACAACTGCGTCTTTGTAATTGTCTCAGACCTTTGACGCTACCGCCAAGGTCGTCCGCAAGAGTTGCGAACTTTGCAGAACCAGAAGCAGCTGCAGAAACAAGAACAGCAGAAACAAGCCGAGACAGCAGAGACAGCGGCAGCAGGAACAGCAACAGCAGCAGCAGGACCACCGGGCACAACATCCACCCTTTGTCATCGAAAGGATCACACACACACACACACACACACACACACACACACACACACACACACACACACACACACACACACACACACACACACATACACACACACACACACACACAGCCCAGTGCAATATCCTGCCGACAGCCACAATAAAGCCAAAGGTGCCAGGCGGTACAGAGGACATGACCAGCATGATAACTGCTACGGGTAAAACACATCCTCGCGTTCTCCCGGTGCATGGAGGGGGAGGGGGAGGAGGGGTCCAGTCCGGTCCGGTCTTTCTCAATTTTCAGCACCTTGACCCAGTGGCGACCCCCTCCCCCTCCCCCTCCCTCAACCTTTGCACTTAACCCTTAGTCACATATCGACCTAAGGTACAGCTCAGTTCGCCGCTAGGGGTTGTAAGCCTTTCGGCTGCTAACTGATGAACCACGAAAGCTCAGCAGTAGCAACAGCAGAAAAAATTGGAAATTCAAATAATAAACTGCCCGACGGCCTGCGTTGGAATGATAATAATTAATGATAATAATAATGATAATAATAATAATAATTAATGATAATAATAATAATAATAATAATAATAATAATGATGATAATAATAATAATAATAATTATGATGAATGTAATTGATAATATGATACCTCTATTCGTAAATGGCTGGCTGTGCGAGCGGTGTAAACTCGATCTGCTGAGAGAGGGAGAGATAGAGAGAGAGAACACGTGACAGCACGTGGCCTAATGGAGGAGGGGGGGAACTGCACGTGGTCTGTCACGTGGGAGGGAACAGATCTGCCGCAGGCGGCGGCATAACTGCGGCGACGGCGGCGGGGTGAGAGTTGTCGTCGCCAGCGCGCTCGCGCTTGGGAAGTGTCAGCATCCGCCTAACCAGGAAGTGCTCTGTTGCAGTCCACAACGCAAGCGGTTCTGTACAGATTCGCCATAGTTTTGGATCGCATTCTCCATACGGGTTCAGCAGTTGATAGCCTCACGGGAGAACTCCGTAGCTTAATGTACCCGGTATATGGGTAATGCTGTGGCCGTGTACACACACACACACACACAGACACACACACACACACACACACACACACACACACGACTCGGTGGCGCGGTTGATAGAGTACAGGACTGTCAGCATGGAGGTGCGTCAGTACCTAGTTCGAATTCTGCCCAGGGCCGAAATTATTTCGGTATCGCTGCGCTTCGGGTCGTTACTCCAACTCCCGTGGGCGGAGAGTTGGGTGTGTGTGTGTGCAAGGTCATAGCATTACCCATAGATCGGTCATATGAGCTCTGAGCTCTCTTCGGGGAGGGAAATAGCTGTCGATCACGAGTCCAACACGTGATCCAAAGACCAAGGTGAACACACACACACACACACCTCGTGGCGCTGTGGTTAGAGTTCTCGCCTGCCACTACGGCGGTCCGGGTTCGACTCCCGCCCAGGGCTGAAATAATTTCAGTATCGCTTCGCTGCGGGGTGTTACTCCAACTCTCGCGGGCAGGGAGTTGGGTGTGTGTGCGTGTAAGGTCACAGTATTACCCATAGATCGGTCGTACGAGCTCTGAACTCTCATCCGGGAGGTTAATAACTGTCGATCACGAGTCCAACACGTGATCCAAGACCATGGTGAATCACACACACACACTTTATTTAAATGATAGCGTGATGGTTTGCAGTGTTGTGATGCTTATCAAAGCCAGGGCCGGGAAGGATTTCAGAAACGCAGTACGATTCACCATGGTCTTGGATCACGTGTTGGACTCGTGATCGACAGCTATTACCCTCCCTGACAAGAGCTCAGAGCTCATATATGACCGACCTATGGGCAATGTTGTGACCTTGCACACACACACACACACACACACACACACACACACACACACACACACACACACACACACACACACACACACACAAAAGCATTACCCATAGATCGATCATATATGAGCTCTAAGCTCTCTTCCGGGAGGGTAATAGCTGTCGATCATGAGTCCAACACGTGATCCAAGACCTTGGTGAATCACACATACCCAACTCCCCGCCCACAAAAGTTGGAGTAACGGCTCGTAGCCCAGTGATACTGAAATTATTTCAGCTCTAGGAGGGATTCGAACTCGGACCGCTGGAGTAGTGGTTGCGAACGCTACCACTGCGCTGTCGAGTGTATGTTTGTGTGTGTGTGTGATTCACCATGGTCTTGGATCACGTGTTGGACTCGTGATCGTTAGCTATTTCCCTTCCGGAAGAGAGCTCAAAGCTCATATATGACCGATCTATGGGTAATTCTGTGACATTACACACACACACACACACACACACACACACACACACACACACACACACACACACACACACACACACACACACACACACACACACACACACAACTCCCCGCCCACGAGAGTTGGAGTAACGACTTGCAACGCAGCGTTACTGAAGTTATTTCAGTCCTGGCGGGATTCGAACCCGAACCACCGTAGTGTCGGCCACTGCACCATGAAGTCGTGTGTGTGTGTGTGTGTGTGTGTGTGTGTGTACCAGTTAATTGCATGTGTTTTACCGGCCTAAGATGAGAAACGCTGATACTGGTGGGCGGTTGGGTGAGTGGGTTGGCTGAAGTTCACCGGTTCCCCCCTGGGCTGCAAATTATTATTATTATTATCATTATTATTATTAATATAATTATTATTATTATTATTATTATTATTATTATTATTATTATTATTATTATTATTTTTTTTTTTTTTTTTTTTTAAGTCGGAGATGAGGCTCCCGTAGAGAGGAAATCCAATGCGGCATGCTGGTGCTTCTGCCTTGCGTCACACAACATGGACCTAACCTAGCTCGACCTAATGTATTCTAACCTAACCCAGCCTAATTTAACCTAATCCAGAGGGCAAATGTGACGGGGGTGGGGGTGGAGGGGTTCGCCTCGATCGCAGTGTAGCGCCTCCTGGCGTCGTAAGCTCCTCATCCAGTTCCACTTCTGAGCTGAATAAAATCGTCCGGAGAGACAGAATAGTAAAGTCGCCATCACCGCTGACGATTTAACTAAACGAGTTTTACTAATCCGAATTGAACTTTTAATTAATCTGTCAATCTCCGTTCACCCACCCCACTAGTCTCTCTCTCTCTCTCTCTCTGTGTTCTCCTTAAGATCAAACTGGAACGATTTCACATTGTTTCGAAAAACTCGTTTCTTTGTTTTCCAATATTTTTCCTTTGGACCCGATCCTCCTTCACTCCCTCATGTCGTCTGTCTGTGTGTTCGGCCGGCTGTCAAAGGATTACAAAGGATTACAAAGGCGGAGCATGCCGACAGGAGACCTTTTGGTCCATATCTAGGTCGGATGCGAAAAAAATCATAATAATAATAAAATAATAAATAAAAACTATAATAATGTAAATAAATAAAATACATGAATAAATGCATAGGTATAGTTAAATAATAAACAAACAGGTAAATAGTAAATAATGATAAATTGACATATAACTAATAATAAATGAAAATCCGTACAGTCTCCTCCTCCTCATCTATCATCGGGAGAGTGTTCATACATACATATACCAAAGGCTTTTTCCCCCTACACAGGGGGTAGCCAAAAAGAAAAAGGCATAGAAACCACTCCCACCCATTCCATTTTCTATATTTTCCACTCCCCTCCACCCTCCTCCCTCCCTCTTATCTTGACACCTCCTGGATGACAAGAACATAAATATGAAGGATACTGCAAGAGACCATAAGGCCTACAATACGCAGTTCCATGCCTGTTATCACCCTTCATCCCTATCCATAATATAATGTTATCTATTCCTATCTTGACGAGTTAAACACCATATGAGGACGGTGCCTTTATTTGTACGACGTTTCGCTTATTACAGCTTTTCCAAGTACAGCAGGTACTTGAAAAAGCTGTAATAAGCGAAACGTCATACAAATAAAGGCTCCGTCCTCATATGGTGTTTAACTCGTCAGTCTTGTCGGCAATTGCCACTTTCATGAAAAAAAAAAGATATTCTTATCTTAAAACAACCAACAGTTTCAGCGCTCACTCCATGGTTACTAAGTCTGTTCCATTCGTTAACCAATCTGTCGGTAAACCAGTTCTTGTCCATTTCCTTCCTAAACCTAAATTTGTCCACTTTAAACCCATTGCTATGCATGGATACCTAATGGACGGATTCCAGCTCACCGCGGGTTTCTCTTGCAAGAAGTTCTGGACGGCCACAACCAACGAAGAGCACCAGATGTTGGCCACCCCACACCCCAAATGCTCACGTCCGTGCGCGTGCGTGGACATACGTGCTCGTATGTGCTGGTGTGCGTGTGTGTGTGTGCTTGTGAGTGTGCCTGTGTGCATTTACCTAGTTGTATTTTGCGGGAGAAGAGCTATGCTCGTAGGAACCCGCAGTTGTATCTTTCCACATCCACTTCTTTCTTAAAGTCGTGTATAGTTGTAACACTCACTGTTTTCTCTTTTAATTTATTCCATGTATCTATCACTCTATGTGGAAAGCTATTCTTTTTCAGATCTCTTCTGTAACCGTCCTTAAGTTCATTTGTATTTCTATTGTCCCATTTAAGTAGATCATCCCTGTCAAGGATTTCCATCCCTTTCATAATTCTATATATGAATATCAAATCGCCTCTTTCTCTTCTTTGCTCCAGAGTTAATAATTTTAGTTTTTCTAATCTTTGTGTGTGTATGTGAGTGTGAATGCCTGTGAGTGTGCCTGTGTGTGTGTGTGTGTGTGTGTGTGTGTGTGTGTGTGTGTGTGTGTGTGTGTGTGTGTGTGTGTGTGTGTGTGTGTGTATGTGTGTGTGTGCACGCGCGCCTTTGTGTTTGTGTGTGAGTGTGGCTGTGTGTGTGTCCAGTCATGTTTAGCCAGAATGTAAAAGATAAGGTATTCCACTAGGGAGCAGCCATCCAACCCCTTTGGCTCTTACGAAGAGCTCAACAGCAACGGGAGAGAGAGAGAGAGAGAGAGAGAGAGAGAGAGAGAGAGAGAGAGAGAGAGAGAGAGAGAGAGAGAGAGAGAGAGAGAGAGAGGCACCCGGCAGTGCCGAAGGGGGGAACTTTTCTCTCTCTTTTTTGAGGTTTGCGGGGCTGTCAACCGCCCTAAACCTTGCGGCGGTCCGGAACAGGAAGCGGTGGTGCCCACATGATGCCATTGTCAGGAGTGCCGGTGCCCAGAGGAAAGATCAGGAAGGGAGGGAGGGAGGGAGGGCAGCCCTCGACCTTAGGCGGCACCAAGGGGAGGGCGTGCCTTCAGGAAGCCTCGGGCCTCGGAAGGGGAGACGGTGAGGTGCCACACCACTCACTCCGGGGTGAGTGTCCTTTGTTTTGTTCTGGCGACGCGACGGCCAGATGAGTGTTCGAAGGCAGCGAGCGGTAAGGAAACACTGGTTATAACTTAAGTATATATTTTCAACACAAAAACTCTTTTAAACACTTCAGAGTAATTAAAATATAAGTTCATACACAAGACACTATACGTTCCTGCCCCCGCAGCCCTGGAAATCTCTCTCTCTCTCTCTTTTGTCTGTCCTCTGATTAAGTAGTATCCTTGAGTTGGCCATTTCTCTTTCTCCTATTCTTTCTACTTCCTGACTTTGTACCTTTTTGAATTGTACCTAATGGCTTTATGGCATTTAAACTATGACAATTTACGATTAATTTATCTGACCTTTGTTAAACTTTAATACAATTCTATTTTAGATTCTGATTTTGGCATTCCGACTTCTGCCTTTCCGTGTTTTTTCTCCGACTATTTATTATTCCTCTATTCTAACGGACAAGCTTAACGTTGTGTTGGTGTGGAGGAGAATTGTATTTTGTTGTTTTGTTATTTATTGTATTATTTATATTATGTTATTATGTATTTATATTATGTAATACTATGTGTTTTGTTTATGTAAGATATCGCAGATGCGATGCGCGCCTTTTGTTTTGGCGCGAATTGGAGAGCGTGGCGTCAGTATCTTAACAGCCTTGTAAGCAGGAGCACGCAATTGTGATTGTATAAGTTTGTGTGTATCTAAATATAACATTCCACTTTTAATTTTTTGCGCACTCATTAGCCACCCCGATACAACGTTTCATCCTGCCCGATATGACTTGTTCCTTCACATATTTTTTATCAGTCAGGGCCGGCAATTCTGACTGTGGTGTTCTTTATCTTATACTTTACAATACAATACAATGTGGTGTATTTGCAATACAATATGAGTAGATAGACAGATAGACACTTGATCAGATGATTAAGATCTTAGTCGTTTCGAACTCATGACAAAACCTGCACCGCACCGGTCCGCCGAAGTGGTCCGCGGGTCTTTACACTCCTCCTCCTTTTCTTCCTACTTCTTCCCCACCCCTACTCCTCCTTCTCCTCTCACTCTTCCTCTTAATCCCCACTCCTCCTCTTCCCACTCTTCCTCCTCCCACTCCTACTCTTCCTCCCACTCTTCCTCCTCCTCTTCGGTCAGCGCCGCATCGAAAACCCAAAGGCAGAAAGGGCAGCGGTGGTGTCGGCTGTTACACGAAGCCATGACGACATTGATTACACTTTCACTCGTGGCCGCGTGGCACTGCCACTAACATGACCGACAATGACCGAAAGGGTTTGGGCGGCCTCGTTGGTGGCCACATGGACTTTTTTTTTTTTTCGTCCGACTGAGCGCCAGCCTCCCCACCACCAACACTTCGCTAACCGTGGCACCGAAGCACCAAAAGCCAGCGAAAAAGAGAGGGAGAGGGAGACCACAAGGCCTACAATAGGCAGTTCCATGTCTCTTACCAACCTATAAAGTTATCTAACCTTCTCTTAATACAACAATAGTTTCAGCGCCCACTGCTTGGTTACTAAGTCTATTCCATTCATTAACCAATCTGTTGGTAAACTAGTCCTTACCTATTTCCTTCTTAAACTTAAATTTGTCCAATTTAAACCCATTAATAAGAGTTCCTGCTCTGTTGTCTTAATATGATGATCTTGCTTGCATCATCTCGGCGGTTCTGTTCAACCAAGTGAACACCACCGGCGCCAGTCGGTCACACCCTTCAGGTTGGGGAACTTCACCACATCGAAGGGAGGTGAGAGGGATTTCACCCTGCACCCTGATCTCCGCGCATATGTAAGTGTGTGTGTGTGTGTATGTGTATTATATATATATATAATTGTGGCATTTCCTCACCTCTATCTATTTGGGTACCTTGAGCTTTGCACCCCCCCTTCTCCGACCTCCACCCAAGGCATGTCCGCTGCCCCTAGTCGGGTATTTAAACCCTCTTCCGTAGGTGCCAGGTGGCACTTCGCAGCTAATGGCTCCCCCCCCCCCTTGGCCGCAGCACGGGGTTGTGACTCTCCGTTCACTCTGACGCTGGTTGAACACAAAGAGAATAATATATAAGAACATAAGAATGAAAGAGAATCCAAGAAACCATATGGCCTATACTAGGTAGTTCAATGTCCCTTATCACCTGTCATCCACATATTTAAGTTATTTCATTGTAAGTAGTCCTGACCCTGTGTCAAGACCTTTTGACCCCCGACACTCCAAGGGCGTTGCTCGCGCCGCCCGGCCGCGTGAGTCGTGCGACGCCCGGCCTCATGACCCGCACAAGCGGTTCCTTGAGGAAACGCACGTGCAATACCCGGCTCCATCTAAATTCCATTCTCACCAGTCTAGGAACGGACCCTATCGGCTCTCATGATGACCAACCTGGGCCTCGGCGGGCTGCGTCGGGACAGATAACGTTTCTTCGAGGAACACACGGGCAATACCAGCTCCATGCATTTCAATATGGTTAGATCAGTAGGCTGAGAATGTATTGCGTCTGGCTTCCCAGACCTTGACTTTGCCCTCGCGCCAATTAAGGACGCAGGTCATAACCTGACCCAGGTATATAAGCTGGACGGAATCACCGAAGATTCAGGTCGCCTCGGAGCATCACGCCCCGCGCCTAGCTCGCTGCCTCTGTCACAGTCTCCTTCCTCTCACCAGCGAGCAGACCACCTAGGGACACGACTTGAAAAGCACAGTCGTTACCTCCCTCGCCATCTCTCCCCCCCTCACCCCATTCTCGCAATTAGAACGAGCCATATTACTATTGGCGCCCAACTTTCACTCTAATAAGAACACTATTTTCCCCATCAGAGTTTGCCTTCCAGCCAGTCCTGACACTCATCTTCTCTTAAAACAATTGTTTCAGCGTTCACATGGTTACAAAGTCTATTCCATTCGTTAACCACTCTGTTGGGAAACTACCTCTTGCCTATTTCCCTTTTAAACCCAAATTTCTTCAATTCAAACCCATTACTACAAGTCCTACCCTGCTGTCTTAAGATTGACGGAAAAGGTGGCGGTGACAGTATACTGTCGCCGACAAACTCTCATGCCGCGTGACATTTTACTTTTCCAAATCTGGCTATCGCCACATTATTTCATTCATGTACACAAGAACACCCTCACCATCTCAGTGGTAGCCGGACGGGTCATAGAGCCTTCATCTCATCCG
>NC_134779.1:56759997-56769997 GCF_046742065.1 Oratosquilla oratoria
GTTATAGAAATGAATATGTACAAAAGTGCAGAGAGAAAAAAAGAAAATATGAAAAAGATGTTATAGAAAAGTGTAAAGATCAACCAAAACTATTCTACAGATTTGTAAACAATAAACTGAAAAACAAACAAGACTTGGAGAAATTGAGACAAGGAGGAGTTGAATACACTGAGGAAATGGAAATGGCAGAAATTATGAACAAACATTTTAAATCAGTGTTTACAAGGGAAAATATACAACCTGAAGAGATTGAGTGGAAAGAAAAAGTCCCCCCTATGGAAGAAATAGAAGTAACAAAGAATGAAATATTGACACACTTGGGTAATTTTGATGTCAGAAAATCGCATGGGCCAGATGAAATAGCAAACTGGATTCTGAAAGAATGCAGGAATGAACTGGCAGACAAAATACATAGCATAATAAGCAGTTCCTTAAAAGAAGGAAAAGTTCCAGAAGATTGGAAAAAAGCAAATATAGTACCTATATATAAAGGAGGAAATAAAGAAGAACCTACCAACTATAGACCAGTCTCTCTAACAAGTACAATAGCAAAAATTTGTGAAAGAATTATCAAAAGTAGATGGGTAAAATACTTGGAAAAAAACAACGTACTAAATCCAAGGCAATTTGGATTCAGACAAGGACGATCATGCGTCACCAATTTAATATGTTTCTATTCAAGGCTAATAGATATAATACAAGAAAGAGATGGATGGGCTGATTGTGCATTTCTAGACCTAAAAAAAGCTTTTGACAAAGTACCACATAAGAAGCTGCTTAAGAAATTAGAATATGAAGGAGGAATACAAGGTAAATTGCTAAATTGGATGGAAGACTTTTTGCAAGAAAGAAAAATGAGAGTAGTGATAAGAGATCAGCACTCAAAATGGAATGAAGTAATAAGCGGTGTCCCGCAGGGAACAGTTCTGGCCCCAATAATGTTTGCTATATATATTAATGATATGGATGAAGGAATTGAAAGCTATATGAGATTCTTTGCAGATGATGCAAAATTACTGAAAAGAGTGAAAACTGAAGAAGATTGTGAATCACTACAGAGAGATCTAAATAAAGTACAAGAATGGAGTAGGAAGTGGGAGATGGAGTTCAATACAAAAAAGTGTAGTATAATGGAATTTGGAAAAAGCAAAAACAGAATAACAGGATCATATAATTTGGGAGAAGAAGGAATAAAAAGAGTAGAAAATGAGAAGGACCTGGGAGTCATTGTTATGAATAATATGTCACCTGAGAAACATATAAATAAGATTTTTGGAGAAACTTATAATTTAATAAGAACAATCAAAGTGGCATTTACATACCTGGATGAAGAAATGGTGAGGAAAATCCTAATCACCCTGATAAGACCAAGATTGGAATATGCAGCAACGATATGGTCACCAAGTACAAAAAAATGTATAAAAAAACTTGAAAGAATACAAAGAGCAATTACAAAATTGGCACCAACACTCTCAAAACTATCATATGAAGAGAGACTACAAAAACTTAAACTACAGACACTAGAGCAAAGAAGAGAGAGAGGAGATTTGATAGCTATTTACAGAATCATGAAAGGCATAGAAATTACTGATAGAGAGAATCTGATAAAATGGGATGACAGAAATACAAGAGGACACGGAAAGAAAATAAAAAAAGACAGCTATAGAAGAGATTTGAAAAAGAACAGCTTTCCTCACAGAGCAATAGACAGTTGGAACAAGTTAGATGAGAAAGTGGTGTGTGCAAAAACAATACATGAATTTAAAAATAGTTTAGATAAAATGAGATATGAAGACGGGACCCCACGAGCATAGCTCCCCTTCCCGTAAAATACAACTACAACTAGGTAAATACACACACACACACACACACACACAAACGCGCGCGCACACACATACACACACACAAACACACACACACACATATATATATATATGTATATAGACACACACACACAGGCACAAATACACACACACATACACAGACACACACAGGCACAAACACACATACACACACACACAAACGCACACACACACACAGGCAGAAACACGCATGCACACACACACAAACGCACACACACACACACACAC
This sequence comes from Oratosquilla oratoria, assembly GCF_046742065.1. Classification (NCBI taxonomy): domain Eukaryota; kingdom Metazoa; phylum Arthropoda; class Malacostraca; order Stomatopoda; family Squillidae; genus Oratosquilla; species Oratosquilla oratoria. The sequence goes on from NC_134779.1 coordinate 56,762,088, forward strand.
ACACACACACACACACACACACACACACACACACACACACACACACACACACACAGAGCGCCCCTTCCCACTGAGGAGGAGGAGGAGGAATTGCGTCAGGGGTTCCTGTTTCTCTCACTCTGGCGTCATCGATTAATACCATTTTTCAGAGGGCGTGTCTGTGTGTGCCTGTGTCTGTGTCTGTGTGTGCCCCTTTGTATGTGTGTGTGCCTCTATCTATGTGTGTATGTGTGCCTGTATGTGTATGTGTGTATGTCTGTGTGTGTGTTAATATGTATTTGCATATGTGTGTGTGTGTCTTTGTAATGCACAACGTTCATGGATCACGTGTTGGGCTCGTAATCAATAGATATTACCCTCTCGGACAGAAGTGTGTGCGTGTGTGTGTGTTTATGTGTGTGTGTGTGTGTGTGTGTGTGTGTGTGTGTGTGTGTGTGTGTGTGTGTGTGTGTGTGTGTTTGTGTGTGTGTGTGTGCTTTGTTATTGGACATCTCTCCGGAGCAACCGGCCCACCCCAGTGCACCTAACCTTAGCTCACTCAACCCCACCTTGCCTGCCTGCCTGACTACTTGTCCACTACAAATGTGCCTGAACGGACAACTGGTTCCTGTCGACAAGTGATTCCCAAACTATCTTATATGACTCCCCATTTTGGCTTCCAGCAAAGCCGCCTCCCCTAACCTTCTTTGTATTTATATGAAAAAAAAAATTATATATATATATACACACACACATTTATCAACCACAATTCACTTTAATTCTAAGCCATCAACGCAGAGTAACTCCAGGTGGCATACATGCAAAAATCGATACGCGGTCAAGCTAAGGAGTCGAATCTTCGCCAGCACAAAACAAGTGATAGTGACTTAGCCGAATGCGCTATCAAGATAGTGCATTGGGCTAAGTCACTGTCACTTGTTACGTGCTAGTAAAGGTCCTTAGCTTGACCACATATCAATTTCTGCATGTATGCCTCCTCGAGTTCCTCGACATTGATGGCTTAGAATTAAAGTGAATTGTGGTTGATAACTGTAAATATGTTCACTGGGACCAATTCAGTGTTGTGTATATATATATATATATATATATATATATATATATATATATATATATATATATATATAGTGTGTGTGTGTGTGTGTGTGTGTGTGTGTGTGTGTGTGTGTGTGTGTGTGTGTGTGTATATATATATATATATATATATATATATATATATATATATATATATTCTATTTATACTTTTTCAACTTCTATCTTAATAGAAAACGGATTGGGGTGACTGACAGAACTGTACTATACATTTATGTAACGGTAGGTGCTTGTTCTTGGAATGATTTCATTGTTCTTATCAGACAATGACTTTTGAGCAGACAATGACTTCACGCCATCCTTGTATCCTCCTCACGTTTCCCTAAATTGTTCACGTCCACTAATCTGGGAACCTCTGATGTAGATCCACCAAGACCAATTCCATCTGGAGTAGTGAATCCCTCCCTCCCACTCCCTCTCTCCCTCCCAGGGTCCAAACTCCCCCCGGGTTCACTCCCCGGAGACCAAAAACCAAAACTCAGGGCGTCCTTCTCCGTGGTGTTTCGTCCACTCCTGCCTCAGATTTGTAGTTTTAGTTTAGTTTATTGACCAAATTATAGTATCAAATCCATTCAGCCATCTGGAAAGACGCAGTGCGGGGTGATCTAATAGAGGTGTTCAAGTGGATCAAAGGCTTTAACAAGGGTGATGCAAGTAAGGTCATCATATTGAAACAACAGGGCAGGACTCGCAGTAATGGTTATAAACTGGACAAAATTAGATTTAAAAAGGAAATAGGCAAGAATTGGTTTACTAATAGGGTGGTCGACGAATGGAATAAACTTAGTAACCATGTAGTAAGCGCTGAAACTATCAGTTGTTTTAAGAAACGATTAGACAACTTTATGGATGGGGATGACAGGTGGTGATGGATACGGAGCTGCCTAGTGTAGGCCTTATGGTCTCTTGCAGTCTCCTTCATTCATATGTTCTTATGAGTCCACTACCGAACAAAGGCCTCCTTCAAAGTATTCCATGATTCACACGACCGTGCCAACCTCTGCCATGCCGCTCCTGCAAACTTCTCTATCTCGTTTCTCCCCCTTCTGTCTGGTCTCCCTCTTCCACGCTTCCCATCTCGCAGCGTCCACTCAGTAACACACTTGCTCCATCGCTCATCAGTCGTTCGCACTAACTTACCTGCCCAATTCCACTTCCTCTCTTTTACCGCCTCCACAATATCTTTCACTCTAGTCTGCTCTCTCACCCAACTTGCTCTCTTTCGGTCTCTCAGCGTTATTCCCATCATTGATCTCTCCATTCTCTTCTGTGCACTCCTTACAACATAATAAATGATACAGCTTTCTTAAAGTTAGTATGGTCTAGTATACAAGCCATTCTACAAAATGTACTGTACATCGCTTCTTGGAGATAGAAACTTTCTATAAGCTCTAGTGTACGTGTACTGTATATGTACCTTCCTCACAGATATGTTACACTCCCACAGAGAAAAGGCTCCCACAGCCACCCCTCCCCCATTTGTGTGTGTGTGTGTGTGTGATTCACTTTGGTCTTTGAATCACGTGTTGGACTCGTGATCGACAGCTATTTCCCTACCGGAAGAGATCTCAGAGCTCGTAAGACCGATCTATGGGTAATGCTGTGCCCTTACACGCACAGACACACCCAACTCCCTGCCCACGAGAGTTGGAGTAACGACTTGAAATGCAGCGATACTGAAATTATTTCAGCCCTGGGCAGGATTAGAACCCGGACCGCCGTAGTGACAGTCGGGGACTCTACCAACCGCGCCACCGAGTCGTGTGTGTGTGTGTGTGTGTGTGTGTGTGTGTGTGTGTGTGAGAGAGAGAGAGAGAGAGAGAGAGAGAGAGAGAGAGAGAGAGAGAGGTTTTCGGGGACATCGCCCGCCCGCCTGTACTTCAACTTTGCAGCTGTCCGGATCCCCCGGTCTTGCTGTTCGAATGGATGGGCGTGGTGGTGAAGGGAACTTGAGGGGGCGATCATATGAAGAGGAGGGGAGTGGGGGAGGAGGGGGATTGTGCAACTGGACCAAATCCAAAATCCATGACTTGACCCGAGAGTGCAGGCTATGACTTTGCATGACATGACAATGTAAATGTCACTCTCGCTCTCACTCTCCGTCTGTCTGTCTGTCTGTCTGTCTTTCTCTTTATATATATATATCTGTATATATATATATATATATATATATATATATATATACATATATATATTTTTTTCACTCTGTCTCTGTGTACCTGTCTCTCTCTCTCTCTATCTCTCTCTCTCTCTCTCTCTCTCTCTCTCTCTCTCTCTCTCTCTCTCTCTCTCTCTCTCTCTCTCTCTCTCTCTCTCTCTCTCTCTCTCTCTAGGCATTGTTTTTCGTAGCCGATAACCAGCACTTCTGTCCTTGGGAGCAATATGGCGTTAAAGAGGTGGTCATTGGTATAAACCGAAGGAAACATCTTTAGTGATCATCACCATTCTTGCTTTGAGTGGAGAGACCAATTTTCAATCACCAAAGAATACTGTGTTACTCTGGGCCGTAAGGGATGTCACAACTCCTAAGAGAATGATCAGACATAACTTACCCACTCGGTACTCAACATGAGCAGAATCTTTATGGAATCACCCAAGAATCAAAAGGACATTTATGTTCATCATGTTCATCAACGAGCTCTATGTCTCGTCCACAACATGGCTGCTGCGGCCTATAAGACGAAAGATCGTAGATCCTTCGCGTCTTGTATCTTTAGTATACTTATATATATGTGTGTGTGTGTGTGTACGTGTGTGTGTGTGTGTGTGTGTGTGTGTGTGTGCGTGTGTGTGTGTACACACCACACACATGCTGTGTATTCTTACAGTATTTTTATTATTATTATCATTATTATTATTATTATTATCGTTATTATTATTATTATCATTATTATTATTATCATTATTTTTATTATTATTATTATCATTATTATTATTATTGTTGTTGTTATTATCATTATTATTATTATTATTATTATTGTTACTATTATTATTATTATTATCATTATTATTATTATCGTCATTATTATCATCATTATTATTATCATTATTATCATTATTATTATTTTTACTATTATCGTTATTATTATTATTATTATTATCATAATTATTATTATTATTATTGTCATTATTATTATCATTATTGTCATCATCATCATCATTATCATTATCATAATTATGATTATTACTTTTTATCATTGTGATTATTACTTTTTATCAACTCAAGAAGACCAATTTGTATACCCAGAAAGAGATTGTGTGGGGGGGAGTGCTGGAAAGAAGAGGTGAAGATCTGCTATTGGTGGAACAAAAGGAAAGAGATAAAAATGGAGAGGAATCGAGGAAAACCGTTGAAACGAGGCAAGCTAGCTGACAGGAATTACCCTACCAGACGTCGCGAAAGCATGGTAACTGATGTAGAAGTCGGTGAATCTGTTGCAAATAGCGATCACAACTTAGTTAGATTCAAACTCGTAAACAATTTTAGAATAAATACTTGTGTTTCAAAAATACCCGATTTCAGTAAAGTTCAGTATATAGGACTACGTCAGGAGCTTCAGGTTACAGATTGGGAGGCAAAATTAAACGGAAGACCTGTAGATCAGATGTGGGAAAAATTTCACTAAGATGATTCAAACTTACATTCCCTTTACGGACAGACGTCCCCCAAATCAGGCTCGCCCAAAGTGGCTCGACAAAGAAACTGAAAAAAGTATTGCTAAAAAGAGACAGGCTTATAAGAAATATAAGTGCTCGGGTGCATCTAATGACTATGAAAGTTATGTATCAATACAGAGAGATTTAAAAAAGACAATAAGAAAAAGAAAACGACAATACGAAATGAACATCGCTGATAAATCCTAAGAGAATCCCAAAGAATTCTATAGTTACATTAGAGATAAAAAGGTTGTTAGGAATCACATTGGTCCACTATTATCTGCTGACGGTCAACTTGAATATTCAAATGAAGGAATGTGTAATATCTTAAACAATTATTTTAGCTCGGTATTCGTAAACGAAACACCTCAAAGTGAATTCCAAACTGAAACCTGTGAAAAGTCTAGGGTAAACTTACTACGGTAAATATAACAAAAGAAAAAATTAAAAGGTGTATAGATAAACTCAAAGTTAATAAAACACCAGGGTCTGACGGTTGGCATCCAAGAATCTTAAAGGAAATGAAAATGAGATTGTTGTTCCATTAGAAATTATTTTCAAGAAATCCATCATATCCGGAGATGTCCCAAGAGAATGGAAGCTAGCTAACGTTACTCCCATATTCAAAAAAGGTGACAAAAAGAAGCCAAATAACTATAGGCCTATAAGTTTGACTTCAATCGTAGGAAAAATAATGGAAACTATCATCAGAGATGCTATCGAACATCATTTAGAAAGTAACCGTTTGATAAATGATAGCCAGCATGGTTTCAGACGGAAACGTTCTTGCGTGACTAACTTACTCGAACTCTACAACACAGTTATCTCGAATTATGACAAAAGAAACAATATAGATTTAATATATCTAGACTTTGCAAAAGCTTTTGATACCGTCCCACACGAAAGACTACTTACTGAATTAGCTTTACACGGAATAAGTGGTAGCCTATTAGGTTGGACTAGTAATTGGTTGAATGGTCGAAAACAGAGTTGTTTTAAATGGAAAAACTTCTAGATGGAAAAATGTTACAAGTGGAGTTCCTCAGGGTTCCGTTCTTGGACCACTTCTATTCATAGTATATATAAATTATATAGACCATGGACTAAAATCTACTGTTTCCAAATTTGCTGATGATACAAAACTGTGCGGAATGGCAAATGATCACTCAAACCAATTAGATATTCAAGAAGATTTAGATCAATTACAGCAATGGTCTGAAAAGTGGCTAATGAAATTTAACACAAGTAAATGCAAGGTAATGCACATAGGTAAAAATAACAGTAAGTACGATTACAAGTTATTTGGAAATTCGTTAACAAAAGTGGATAGTGAAACAGATCTCGGCGTAATTATCAGTAACGACCTCAAATCATTCAAGTAGTGTTTTTCAGCCTCTGAGTAAGGAAATAAGATTCTAGGACTGATTGCGCGATCTTTTGATTTCAAAAGTCTATCACTCATTAACAAGCTATATAAATCGTTAGTTCGTCCACATTTGGAATATGCTGTTTCCGTATGGTCACCAAATCCCATTAAAGACATTGACAGACTGGAAAAAGTACAACGGCGAGCCACAAAACTGATTCCAAATATCAAAAATAAATCATACGAAAATCTACTAAAACATATGAATCTGTTTTCCCTAAAAAAGCGTAGACTCAGAGGTGACTTGATACAGGTCTTTAAGATTTTAAAGGGAATTGACAACATCAAAAGTGACAAAATGTTCACATTGAATGAGAATCAGACAAGAAACAATGGTCTCAAACTGTCCGGAAATAGATTCAATTTGGAAGTAGGTAGAAACAACTTTGCCAACCGTGTAGTTAATGAATGGTATAAACTTCCTGCACAGGTAGTGCAATGTAGTTCAGTTCGAAGCTTTAAGAATCATTTAAACACCTAAGCAAGATGCTGTAATGATTATAATTTATTTGATATTATTTGTTTTTGTTTTGTTATCATTTGTCTGTCTGATTTTCATTTATTATTAGTTATATGTCAATTTATTATTATTTACTATTTACCTGTTTGTTTATTATTTAACTATACCTATGCATTTATTTATGTATTTTATTTGTTATTTACATTATTATAGTTTTTATTTATTATTTTATTATTATGATTTTTTTTCGCATCCGACCTAGATATGGACCAAAAGGTCTCCTGTCGGCATGCTCCGCCTTTGTAATCCTTTGTGTGAAAAAGGGGAGAAAATTACTTATTATTATTATTATTATCTATTTAAAAGGCGGCACTCGCGAACGGCCGAAGAAAACGGAGGCCAGCGTGTCACGAAGAAAACGTATCAGGTGCTGCTGCTGATGCTACGGACGAGTGGGAGGGGAGACTGTAGCAGCACTTTACACTTTTATTATTAATTATGTCTGATGTCTGTCGCCAGGATGTCTTCATCTCCACCCACGTCTCGTATTTCGGTGGGAGAAGGTAGCAGAGGTATAGTAGGAGATTTCCAGACTGAGGGCCGGTCTGTTGACACGCCCAAAAAAAAAAAAAAAAAAAAAAAAAAAAAAAAGTCGGGATGGTGGATTTTGGGGGTTAGGGTTAGGGGGTTGGTATCACGGGGTTGGGGTTAGGGGGTTAGGTGGTGGCCTCACGCCCCCCCCCACCCAAGTGTCGACATTAACTCGTTCCGTAGCGGGTTTCTCTTTTCGCTCTCTTGGCCCATAACGAGGTCGCATAGCCTACAGAAAAAAGGATATACACATATATACCATAAGGTCCTTTACCCCCTTACAAAGGTGTATGTGTGTGTGCGTGCGTGTGTATTGACCTAACTGCATTTACCTGTTTGTAGTATACACTAAAGAAGCAATGCTCATTGGGTTCCATCTATTCTCTAATTTATTATACCTAGCATCAAATTCATGCACAGTTTCAACCTAATCTAAATACTTGGTTTAGAATTAATGATATTTAGATTTGAATTGTGGAGAAAATTCGTGAGGCAAGGTGTATGGCAAGAAAAAAAGATGAAAAAGATTTGAATTCAAATATTGTTCAAGCTTGGGCGTGCGTGACGTGTGTGTGTGTGTATGTATTACGTATGTGTGTAGGTAAACGAATATTCACATGGCCCCTACAGAACAAGGACCCCAAGAAAAAGTGTGTTTTATTTTCAAACTGTTCAAACTAATGAGAG
>NC_134779.1:56774997-56779997 GCF_046742065.1 Oratosquilla oratoria
ATGGGCAATATCTTCAAAATACCGTCTTTAAACTAGTCCTTGGGAAGTGAATCCATTGCAAAAGCAAAAGAGGAAAGGTATTTGGGAGTGTTGATTAAAGACTTCCTTGACAAACATATCAGCAAGATTGTGGGAGAAACGTGCAGACTGCTGCAGAAGATTTAAGTGGCTTTTCACTACATGGATGTTGAGATGATGACAAAACTCATCGAAACCCTCATCCGTCCAAGATTGTAATATGCGTCAGTGGTATGGCCCCCACACAGAATGAAGGATACAAGCAAGACCGAGAGAATACAAAGGGCAACAACCAAACTGGCAGATAAACCATATGAGGAAAGACTAAAACCACTGGGTCTGCCAACTTTGAAGGATCGAAGAGAAAGAGGTGATGTTATTATAGTATCCAGGTCACTAACGAAGATAGATTGCATTGACAGAAGAGATCTCTTGATTAACGATAAAAGGGTTTTAAGGGGTCATGCGAACAAATTAAAGAAGAATACATATCTAAAGGATGTGTAGAAGTACAGATTTCCATATAGATACATAAATACTTAGAAATACTTAGAAGGTGACATAGCTTAAGCTCGAAGAGTACATGAATCCAAATCTAAATGTAGTAATTGGAAATCAAGGATGTAGATTAAGTTGGAACTATACATAAATCAGAGGCTAGGTATGATCAGTTGGAGAGTAGGAAACGGGACCCGATGAGCGTTGTTCCTCTCCTGTATACTACAACTAATTAAGTACAATTAAGTAACTGTACGCCTGCTTCCTGTTTCCGCAGTTTAACAATGAGATTAAATTAACCCCCCCCCCCCACTCTACTCCTCCCTTTGTGACCACTAGCTGCTACCTACAAGTCCCTAGGTCGTTAGTTTGCGTTTTTTGGTCAATGCTGAGGGAGGACTGAATGTTGGATGGTAGGGGTGGGGGTCGGTGGGGGGCGGGGGTGGGTGGGAGGCATTCAGTCCATCTTGCGTAATGAAAATCCCGCCCCCCGCCGCCGCCGCAGCTACGTAGTAAATATGCACCATCCTCATCCTACCATACACACAAACACACACACACACACACACACACACACACACACACACACACACACACACACACACACAATCGCTACATTAATTAAATACATTATAATACATTAATTATAATCTAAATATAATCGGAAATCAAGGATATAGATTAAGTTGGATTTGTACATGAATTTCAGGCTAGGTATGATCAACTGAAGAGTAGCAGACGGGACCCCACGAGCGTTGGTCCTTGCCTGTATACTTTAGGTAGCCACACACACACTCACACACACACACACACACACACACACACACACACACACACACACACACACACACACACACACACACACACACACACACACTCCCAGGGCTGAAATAATTTCAGTATCAATGCGCTGCGGGTTGTTACTCCAACTCTCCCAGGCGGGGAGTTCGGGGTGTGTGTATGCATGTAAAGTCACAGTATTACCCATAGATCGGTCATATACGAGCTCTGAGCTCTCTTCCGGGAGGGAAGTAGCTGTCGGTTACGAGTCCAACACATGATCCAAAGACCAAGTTAATGGTGAATCATACATACATACAAATACACACACACACAAACGCGCGCGCGCATACACAAACATATTGCAGCAAAGCTGTCGAGGACGGGGTGAACCGCAGCAATCTTATCTGATTAGATAAGTGTGTGTGTACATGAATATGTATGTGTGTGTGTGTGTGTGTGTGTGTGTGTGTGTGCGTGCGCGTGTGTGATTCACCACTGTTTTCGATCACTTACTTGACTTGTGATCGAGAGCTATTACCTTCTCGGATGAGAGCTCAGAAATCATACATGGTTCTCTCCCTCTCTCTCTCTCTCACACGCGCACGCACACACACACACGCACACACACACACACACACACACACACACACACACACACACACACACACACACACACACACACACACACACACACAAATCCTATTGTTTGAGGGCGACAGTAACGCCTAGCACTGACGTGATTGTAATAGAAGCTTTTGCGCCCCGAGCGAAACGAAAACCCGACAAGCGGCGCTGTGATTCCACTTTCACATACGTGTGTGTTTGTGTGTGTGTGTGTGTGTGTGTGCGCGGGCGCGCGCGCGTGTGTGTGTGTGTGTGTGTGAGTGAGTGAGTGTGTGCATGTGTGTGTTTTCACCATCTACCAACAGAAATTCAATTATTACAAGGTAATTTTTTTCCAGTAGAGCAAAAGCATGTCAAAGAGCCACTGATATCTGGATCTTGGGAAGTAGAAAACCCAACCTCGTGGGAGTGTAATCCCTCTTCTCACTTAAGTCACCTTCTTTACTCTCTAGGTGACTGTGTTCTCCATTGATGTATTGAACAAGTTATTGCCCTAGGAATCCGCGTTATCACTTGCGCCTCACTCCTCCCAACTGAACTCATCGCAATTAAAATCTCCCACAATGACTATGTTATTTTTATTCATTTATTTATTTCATTATTTATTTATCTATTTATTCATTTATTTATTTATTTATGAGGGGGTGTTTCTTTGGGGATGTGGGGGAAATTTGTCATCATGAGGTTTCTTCTATTCAACCGTTTGATTCTAATTCCCAGATGGATTGTCTCAACCTTACTCTACCCGACCACCCTTTCTATCTTCTCTTTCTCTTTTCCAGATGGCGTATGTATTAGTCTGGAGATCTAGATAAATATTTCGTTGGAGCTTGGTCTCTAGTTGAACATTCGCTTACAGGACCAGTGACCCATGTAGACTGATTGCATCGCAACCTAACAGAACAAAAAACCGGATAATATCTGATTCCCCGACACCAAGGCTGTGCGGCAGATATACCCAATGTTGTTGACGAGGTTAGGCTAGCCTAATTAATTCCTGAAAAAAATGAAGAAACGATGAAAGAAAAAAGTGGTGCCGGGAAAACAAAAAGAAAAAAAAAATCCTAGAAAGTGACTCGACTTCGATGAACCCACTCCATACCGGGTGTCGCTTTTCCTTTCGTTATGCCTCTGCCTTCAGGCTCTCTCAATCGACATTCCCGTAGCGGCGGCGCCAACCCCCTTCCTCCCCCCCCCTCCCCTTCCGTCCCTCGGTGGCGAAAAAAAGGAGGTGGGGGTGGGGTGGGAGGTTAACCTCTAGGAAGCAAATCGGTTTGGATCGGTTTACTTGTCGTCGGTTCTTTCTGGGTCTGTTTTCGCGGAACTTCAACCATCTTCAAGATTACTTTTCTTTCCTCGACCCCTTTCCCTCACTCCTCCCTCCCTTCCTCCCTTCCGCCTTCCACTTTCCACTGTTGGCACTGTGACGGCCAACTTTGAGCAGTGAGGGAGAAATTGCAGTGCAACGCTGTCTTTCCTCGAAGAGAAAGAGAAAGAGATGTTGAACTGTACTGGTCGCAGAAGCACAATGAAAACTGAAAGTGTGGATGGAATGATTATGAACTGCGCAGTCTTAGGTGGCTGCACAACTGACACTTCTCGCTAGCATGCTGCTTGCTTTTGCTACTTGTTTTTTGAGTAGGAACGACTTCGGTGAAGACCTTTAGTTTTTCAAATTTCTAAATGTCAAATTACTCTTGCGTCATCTAGTGAGAAGCTTAATGACGAACAAGAAGTTAAACCTAGAATACGAATACTAGACACATTGTCATGATGTTCTTACGGAAATCTAGAATATTGTCACCGAAGTCGTTTCTACTCAAACGAAGTATCCAAAGCAAGTAGCATGCTAGCGAGAAATATCTAATGTGCCACCACCGATATTTTGAGAACCAAAATCGTTTAGTGCCAATATTACTTACAGAATCGGCAGAAATGAAAACGTTAAGAGCAATAGTAAATAAAACCAAAAGAGATCGAATTAGAAATGATGAAATAAGAGAAATGATTGGAGTAACATCAATTAGAAGCAAAATAGAAAAGGCACAACTAAGGTGGCTTGGGCACGTGGAGAGAATGGATGAAGAGAGAATTGCAAAGAAAAGATGGAACTGGAGACCAGAAGGTAGCAGATCTAGAGGTAGACCAAAGAAAAGATGGAAAGATGGAGTTGAAGAAATCCTAGAGGCAAATGGATTAGGAAAAATAGAGGATTTGAGGGAAGAAGGAAGCTTTGAGAGGACAATCTGGAGAAGTGTGCTGGCCCGACTGACAGGCTGAAAGCCTACCTGGGAGCAGAAGTAAAAAGTAAAAAAAAGTAAGAAGTAAGAAGTAAAAAAAATTACTTTCAAAGCGACAGAAAGGATATAGTCTTCGGACGATGACAGAATTAAAGGAGTTATCAAACTGGACATCCACGAGCTTCACCAGCGCCGACAGTTGCGAGTTCGTTTGAGTGAAAACGACTTCGGTTACAATATTCTCTTTTTCAAATCTCCAAATATCAAATTAATTGTCTTTCCGTCATATATAGCAAAGTTGAATGATTAATTCAGAGATTGTAAACTTATATAAATGTTAGACACACTGTTGGAATATTCTTAGGGAAAGCCTAGATTCTGTAAGCGAAGTCATATTCTAGTTATCTAAATGGAGGTTGGCGGTAGGATGTGGGAGATAAAAATACCTCAGCCTTTACACCAACAAGTATGTTTTGTTAGCAGAAACAAGCGTTTTTATCCTTGGCAATTATAGAGTCGAGTTGAGGGGGTTCTTGTGGGACTGGAAGAAAACTCCAGACCAGTAACGAGCACAGACATTGCGAGGGGCAGGTGCTTTGGGCAGGAAATTGGGCACTTCACTCTTTTGTATTATTCGTATTTGGCAACTATCCGGTAGGGTGCAACACCATTTTCCACATTATAATTTCTGAATGGTAAGAAAATGGAAAAAGCCTGTGAGAAATCATTTTTCATTCATTTTTATAATTTTTGTGATGGGCACCTTTGGGGCACAGGGCAAAGGGACAGAGTCACAGGATTGTCACTTGCAGTCAAGCACACAAGTCGGTGACAGAG
>NC_134779.1:56784997-56792497 GCF_046742065.1 Oratosquilla oratoria
TGACCCAGGGCAGTGGACAAGGTGCAGGGATGACCCGTCATCCAGGAGGTGCCAAGATAAGAGGGAGGGTAGAGGGTGGAGGGGAGTGAAGAGTACTTAGGGATAGAATGGGTGGAAATGGTTTTATGCCTTTTTTCTTTTTGGCTACCTCCCTTGTAAGGGGGAAAAAGCCTTTGGTATACGTATGATGTATATATATATATACATATATGTATATATATATATATATATATATACATACATACTGCTATATATATATACATACATTACTACTGCTATATATACATACGCACACACACACACACATATATATATATGTGTGTGTGTGTGTGTGTGTGTGTGTGTGTGTGCAAAGAAACCACAAAACACACGTGATAAACTATTTTTGCAGAAAGCACCGGGAAATTGAAAAAACGGATACCGAACGATTTTGTCTATTTAAGACATTTTCAAAGGTACAGAAAAGCAATGCAGAAAGAAACAATATATATATGTATATATATATATATATATATATATATATATATATATATATATATATATATATATATATATATATACTGTATATATTCATGCGCGTGCTCAATTTGTTTATGCCAGTCCGTCGGTGATCGACGACGACAGTGCTCCGGTGAAGTATGATGAGGTGAGTGATGCTGGATGGCGATGCTGAGGTCTTTGGCGCTGATGCCAGCGGAGGTGACTGTGGAGCCTAATTCTTGACCCTCATATCCTTCCACTTTCCTAGTAAGTCAGCTCGACTGTAATGATGACCCCCCCCCCTCCCGTCCACTCTCTCATCCACCTCCGAACACCGTAGTAAACCGACCCTTAAAGGTCACACCAGCTTGACCTCTCAAGTACACGACTAGTGAGCGAACGTGTTCAAGACGACGATTACTACTATTACTTGATACCACCACTACTTCTGCTATTACTACTACTGCTACTGCTACTACTACTACAGATTATCTGATCTTTGACATGCAGAATGTAATAATCATCTTGGAAGAAGGAGAGGAAGAATGGAAAGGAAAAGAAAGAGGGCAAAGAGAAGAAGAAAATGAATGCTTTGGATCGTTTCCATTGCCAAAGGGTCTTCAAGATTTCCTTTTGTACATCCTGCATGGTAGAGTTGGTAGCGTTCTAGCCTTGTATTAAGAGTCTCACAGCTTAAAGCTCGAGTCCCAAGCCAAATAACCGTTTAATTCAAGCGTCATAACTACGTAAACACACACACACACACACTGGCTCGACGGTGCAACGGTACCGTTCTCGACATCTAATTCAGTAATCTGAGTTCGACTCCCTCTCAGAACCGAAAAAATTCAGCATCGCTGCACTTCGAGCCAGCACTCCAACTCTGGTAGGCAAGTTGTGTGTGTGCGTGCGTGCGTGTGTGTGTGTGTAAGATCAAAGCATTACCCATAGATCAGATCATATATGAACTCTGAGCTCTCAGCCGGAAAGGTAATAGCTGTCGATCACGAGTCTAACATGTGAACCAAGACCGTGGTGTATCTCACACACACACACGCGCGCACACACACACACACACACACACACGCACGCACACACTATTTAGCAGAACGACTTTCTCTAGTGTCTCACGCAACGCCACACCACGTCTCGACCTTGGATACTCTCCAGTGCACTTCTCGCCAGCTTTCACGTTTGAAGTCCCCCCCACATCTGTTCAGGATTCTCAAGGACGCGATGCAGCACTTCGAACCTACGGGAGACTAACTTGACACGTTTCCTGTTAGGTGCTGCAACAAAGTTTGTCCCAGAGAAATCAGCACTCCGACAAACCCTGCAGCTCTGCAGGATCCTTTAACGATTAGTATGAACAAGTATGCGAATTCCTTTACCACACCCCTGCCATTGCCACACAAGTTAGTTGGTATGGATCTCACCTCTGGAAGAGGCTCGTTTCACAAGTATCGACTTTTCGCCGCACGCCGTCCACGACGCGACGTCGTACTCTCAAATAGCCATGGGGGTCAATGAACGCTTTCACACGTGGTCGTGACGTGTGAAAGTGTCCATAGACACTCATAGGTTATTTGAGAACACGACGTCGTGTCATGGACGGCGCATGGCGAAAAGTCGGTACGTGTGAAACGCCAGCCTGACCAGCAATCTTCAACTTTCTGAAATGTAATATTCAAAAAGAGAGAGAAATCTTAAGGGCCATTTACACGGTCAAACGGTTTGACAAACCCGGTTTGTCAAGCAAGTGTTTGAAACAATGTTTGACCGTGTGGATAGGGTGTTTGGTTGTCAAACACGTTCGACAAACGTGTTTGATGACCAAATGCCCCATTCACACGGTCAAACATCACTTCAAACAATTGAATGACAAACAGGGTTTGTCAAACTGTTCGACCGTGTAAATTGCACTTTAGGCTGCATTTACACCGAACGAGTCTAAGAAGTGTTTGCTTACAACATTCTAGTCTTCCCTAAGAGCATTTCAGCAATGTGTCGAAGGTTTAACTCCCTTCAGTTCCCCATTCTGCTTCTCAATACATGACGCAAAGATAATATGAAGATTAGAAGAACGAGAGATTATAACTGAAGTCGTTTCTACTTAAACGAACTCACAGCAGTTCATGAGAATCGGTTAGCGTTCCCGGTTCCACAGCCTTGGAGACCCAACAACGAACTTCACAGGCAACTCTATTGGTGTCCAGGAACCGCATTAAAGTCACCAAAATCGACAAGTTTGCTCTGTGGTGGGCACTGGTCAACTCTACATAAGGAATTATCACTCTGGGCTTCCACGGGATTCACCAGAACCGACCGTTGAGAGTTCGTTTGAGTGAAAACGACTTCGGTTACAATATTTTAAATTTTCAAATCTCCAAATATAAAACTCTTTCATATATAGCAAAGCCGAATGGTAAACTAGGAAATTGTAATCCTATACAACTGTTAGACATACTGTTGAAATGTTCTTTGAGAAGTCTAGATTTATGTAATCGAAGTCATATTCTAGTTACGAGTATTCAAATGGAGGTAACATGTTGAAGAAAAAATAACCTAATGTGATAATCCCTGTAGAGTCAGCCTCTTCGAGTTTACACGCATCAGTGAGAGCATCATTGCACTAAAGTTATGAAACATCAACATTGCCAATATTATGTGTTCATGAACCGGAGGAATTCAGATGAGTCAAGGGCTTAAACAAGAGTGATGCAGGCAAGGTCATCATATTAAGACACCAAGGTAGGACTCGTAATAATGGATTTAAATTGGGCAAGTTTAGATTTAAGAAGGAAATAGGTAAGAATTGGTTTACCAACAGTGATTAACGAATGAAATAGACTTAGTAACCATTTAGTGAGCACTGAAACAATGGGTTGTTTTAAGAAAATATTAAGTAACTTTATGGAAAGGGATCAAAAGTGGTAATGGACATGGAACTGCCTAGTGTAGGCCTTATGGTCTCTTGCAGTCTCCTCCATTCTTATGCCCGGTCTCTCCACCTTCTAAGTCTGTATCGATAAAGTAAGTTGAAGGTCAAGGGGAGCTTACGCCAGGAGGCGCTGAGTAGCTGCGGCCGAAGCCGTCACATTTGCCTTATTATACGTTTTGGACTGTTGGAGCAGGTAACAGTCACTGATGGGAGTCTGGAAGGAGTGCGGGATTCGAACTCACAACCAGGCAAATGCGAGACTAATACGCTTCCGATGACGCCATGTCATTGATAAAGCCTCGTTGATACGGGACTAGTCTAGTAGTTGCTAGTGCTAGTTGCTGCAAGTTAACTTACCTAACGGCAAGTAAGTGTTGACACTAGGATAGTTCGGAGGCAAGTTGACTAACTTTCCGTTGACATTGGGCAAGTATAGGGGTAGTTTACAAGTCGCTTTTAGCGCTAGCGGCAACTAAACTATCGTCTATAAAACTATCAGTCTCTCCGACTCCGTAATTATCTAGAACGTCAAGGAAAATTGGACTATACAGCTACAGACTCCTCCGTCGTTCCTAAGGATGGAACTGCGTTCAGCCATCTTGATTTACCATAAGTACATAAGAATAGGGGAAACTGCAAGAGACCATAAGGCCTATACTAGGCAGTTCCGTGTCTCTTGCCACCTTCCATCCCTATCCGTAAAGTTACCTGATCTTCACTTAAAACAACCCATTGTTTCAGCACTCGCTACATGGTAACTAAGAGGGGGTTCGACAGACACGTGTTTAAAGTGACGTGTGAGCGTGTGAACGGGGTATTTGGTTGTCGAACACGTTGGTTAAACCCCAAATACCCCGTTCACACGTTCACACATCACTTTAAACACGTGTCTGTCGAACCGCGTACGACCGTGTAAACCCCGTCTATGTCTATTCCATTCGTTAACCATTCTGTTGGTAAACCAGTTCATGTCTATTTCATTCTTACGCACGATGATTGAAAGGTCGTCCTTGGAACGAGGAACAGTGTCCTGGACGTATACGAGGATGACTAATGAAATAATACTAACAATGTAAAATATTGTATTAAGAGCCATTTACACGGTCGAACATTTTGACAAACCCGGTTTGTCAGGCAAGTGTTTGAAGTGATGTTTGACCGTGTGAATGGGGTATTTGGTCGTCAAACACGTTTGTCGAACGTGTTTGACAACCAAATACCCTATTCACACGGTCAAAAATAACTTCAAAAACATGCCTGACAAACCGGGTTTGTCAAAAGGTTTTAGCGTGTAAATGGCCCTTTAATCGGAGGCTCTGTTCACATTAGCAGTTTCAACCGCGGCGGTCCAGTTACAACATTCCTCTCAAGAAGCTGCAAGCGAAACCGGTCAGGAATAAACTCGGAACGAGACTCGTGACTCTCTTCTTCCCACCTTTTTTCAAACTGTATTAGTCACTTAAATAAATTCTACAACCTAAAGCGTGCGTATGCTTGAAGACGTAATTAAAAACTGACTGACGCTAAGCTTAGGCTGGAGAACTCTCGAACGAACGAGCAGAACATTTGGTTCTTACATGCTTATTTATAATTACAAACAATTATAATAATGTACAACAACTTTAATACTTTTATGTAAGTGGAAAATACATATCTCATAATCTAACACTATATATATATATATATATATATATATATATATATATATATATATATATATATATATATATATATATATATATATATATATACTGTATATATATATATATATATATACTGTATATATATATATATATACTGTATATATATATATACTGTATATGTATATATATATATATATATATATATATATATATATATATATATACATACAATATTCACAATTATATGGTGCTTACACGTACACCACATCAGGCACCCACAAGGAGAGCCAACCGAAGGTTCGCTCCGAGCCTGGATGTGCTACATCCTTGTCCTTCCATAGACCCCCAAACCCAACCCCCTCCCCAGACTGGATGCGGTCTTGGACACATACTGTACGATATTCGACCCTCCGCCCACCACCAACCCCAACGAGGTGAGACTACGGCCCTGTTCACACTAGCAATTTCAACCGCGGCGGTCCAGTTACAATGTAAATCAGTGTAGTCATTCACATACAACCGCGCAATTTTTCCTTGACTATACGGTACCGCCACGGTTTCCGCGCGGTTCAAACCGCTGGTGTGAACAGGGTCTAAGCGTTGGAGTTATAACACAAGAGTTAAGCAATTTTGATTTGTCGAAGTTTTCCTTTGAATCATACGAACCCTGATCCGAGTCCCCCTTGGCGGAGATCATTAGTGTCTTTTTAATTCAACATTTTCCTCCTACTCCTCCTCCCCTTCCTCCTCCTCCTCCTTCTCCTCCTCCTCCTCCTCCTCATGGTACACCATGGCCGGCGAATATACAAAGGCCGTGTCCCCCTATCCCACTTATTCTGTTTTTGAAAGTCACCCCCCATTCTTTATCAGCCTCCCCCCCCATCTCTCAACCCCCCTTTTCTGGAAACCTTGGATCCGCCCGTTGCGAGTCCACTCGACAAGTAAAGGGTGGCGGCACACTTGGCTATCGTGCTACCTGCTTTTGCTACTTGCTTTTGCTACTTGCTTTTGCTATTTTGTTTGCGTGGAAACGACTTCGGTTACACTATTCTAGACTTCCGTAAGAACATCTCAACTATGTGTCTCACATTCCTATAGGTTTAATTTCTCTTAGTTGGTCATTCAGCTTTTCACTATATGACGCAAAAGTAATTTAACATTCTGAAATTTGAGAAACAAAAGATCGTAGCTCAAGCCGTTTCTGTTCAAACGAAGTAGCAAAAAGCAAGTAGCATGCTAGCGAGAAATGCCTAGTGTGCCGCCACCACAAAGTGAAGTGAGCGTGTGTGGAGAGGGCGATGACGGCCACGATGATGAAGATGATGACGACGATGATGATGATGATGATGATGGCGACCGTACAAGAACTACAGTCACATTGGCTGTCAGGGGAGAAGGTCGATCGATGTACTTGTACTGCTGCCTGCCGCTGCATTGGTGTGCGAGCGATGGAGGAACTTGCCCAAATCAAGCAGTCAGTGCGCAGCAGGCACGTCCACGTGGGGCCCCGGGCCGGTTTTAAGCCTACTTGACCGATTTGATGAAATTGGGCCTCGCGATTCAAGAGTCCCCCCGCGCGGAAGTGTTCGAGCTCACCCAAGCCTTGAGCCGAGGACAGTACGACGGCCTTCGCCTGAACTGATAACAAAATAATAAACCTGCAGGCCTTGTAAACTGGCTAAGATTGGCATACTACACGAAAATAAAACATCAATTTTCAAACTTTTGCAGATCAGAGTCCCCGCTGTCAGTCCTTTAATCAGGTCCCGCAATTCCTGGCACCGGCCCTGCATGGGCCTCCCGAAGTTTAGATAAACAGGAATTAGCTGTATACGACGACATACGTCCCTTGCGTAGAGCTATTCAGTGCATGAACAGAGGAGACCTTGTTGCCATACATGTCATGCCCATGGGTGGTTTGCCAGGTGCGCCATCATCCGGCCCTTGATTTTCTTCCAAGGACTTCTTCCATACTCCTAATTTTGATAATAACTGCCTTTCTCTCTCTCTCTCTTTCTCTCTCACTCTCCCCCTCCCTCTTTCTCTATCTCTCTCCCTCCCCCTCTCCCTCTCTAGAGGATAACTTAGAGCTGACTTAACCTGAGCAATATCAAAGTTAAGACGATATCACACTGGGCTATATTTCCTTCGACTGTTGGAGGAGATCTGCAGCCCGGAGCTTTCGGGAAGTAATCTGATATGACTTTTCATCCAGCATATCAAATGACATTCTACGTGTTTTTATTGAGAGAATAGAGAATAGAATAATTTGCCTTAAGTGATTTTACGGTAGATAAAGTTCTTGAGGTGGGCGGTACCACCGATATATCGGAGGTTGTAGGAAAGATAGTCCAGTGTGTAGATTTGTTTGTAGTCTACATTGGGTTTGAAGGCGTTAAGACAAAGGAAGTTGTGGTTTGTTTTCTTTAATGTTTG
>NC_134779.1:56794997-56927497 GCF_046742065.1 Oratosquilla oratoria
ATAACCACTCCATAGAAAAAGTAGATCTCTTAAATGCAAAAAGAAAAAAATAATAATAATAATAATAAATAGATAATGATAATAATAATAATGATAATAAAATAAAAGTTACGAATGCTTTTGCGTATCGCTGGAACAGAACTTGGGCAAATGTGATAAGTCTGTCAAATAGAACATTTGCAAAGGTTTTGACGTCTGTCTGCTCCAAGAAGTCCGTTGCCAAATCAACATGGCTTTCTCTCTCTCTCTCTTATTTCCTATTTATGTGTTATTTTATTTGTTTTACTCTATTTATGGTAAAGGAAGATGTATAGTACAATCAGTATCACTCTATAGTAGTGCTGGGCAAATACCGCTAATTTCAATACCGGAATTACCGGTAAACAACAATGCCGTTACCGGAATTACCGGTAAAAGACTCGTGAGGTAGTAGTGACGTCCCAAGTTCGAGTCGCCTTTATGACTTAAATCTAAACAAATTTCATCCTACTATGGTGTGTAGTCACAAATTTTGTAACGTCGTCACTATAAAAATCCTGCGCTCCGAGTCGTTACTCCAACTCTCGTGGGCGGGGAGTAGGGAGGGGGTGCGTGTAAGGTCACAGCATTACCTACTCTCCCTCAGTGCATAGGCCTACTCACCAATCCCCCCCTCCCCCTCTCACACTCCACTTCCGTCTCTATGTAAGTGCAATTTCATACAAAGAATATATTTTTCACATAGAAACACAATTTCATAAAAGAAAAATAATTACATGCATCATTTTTACACATTACACATAAAAATTCATTTCCAAAATCACCCATTTTTCATTTAGTCAGGACAAAGTTTTTTTTTTGTACAATTGAGGTTTTAAAGGTTTTGTGCGAGATGAATTGACATATGTAGGTCATTTTCATAATGTTTTTTTTTTTACCAAGTTCCTCTTATATATTTTTTTCAATTGTTCATAGTTGTCATTTATTTTATTGGAATTACGTTAATTTTGTAATAGCAGGACTCTACGATCCCTATATTTATATTATAGTACCTTTAAATGGACAAAAAACACACGCATATGTTTTATTTTAATTTTTTATTATGTGCATCCATTTGGATACATGCCCACCGGAACATAGGCTGACTAATCGAATACGTACATTTTGCACTGAACCCCTGCGGGCCGAGATGCGAACAAAACGATCTAGCACGACTGTTAATTTTCATATTCGAATACGTACATTTCGTACTGTGCATCTGTGGGCCGAGAAGGGAGCAGGACGATCTAGCACGTTGAATACGTTCCTGTTAATTTTCATCCTACGTAGGGCCGTCAGTACTGCAGTACCACCAAGCCGAAACGTGCTTCCCGCTCTCTGAGTATTATGGGATAGCTTATCGGTTAACGGAGCCTAAACGGTAGCAGATTTTTTGCTGGTAAGCTACCGTCAAGGTTGTTACCGATAAAACCCGTAACTACCGGTAGCTGCCCACCACTACCGTCACTCAGTACCACCAAGCCGAGACGTGCTTACCGCTCCACGAGTGTTTGGTATAGCTTATCGGTTAACGGAACCTTAACGGTAGTAGAATTATTGCCGGTAAGCTACCGTCAAAGCTGTTACCGATAAAACCGGTAACTTTACCGGTAGCTGCCCACCACTACTTTATAGGACTATGCCACGTTGTAGGAATTTTCTCCAATGTGCCACGCAGAGGTGTCACAGGGGAGACTGGTGGGATGGGGTATATTTGATCTTTATTATAATCCTAAAAAGTTATACTCGTCGTACTATACAACTTCCTCTACTATATCAAAGTGTAAGAAGAATCAAATGGCACGTAGATTGGGAATCAGGGAGAGAGAGACATGTACTGAGAATGATTTAGCAGAATGGCTAGTTGTAAATAACGACATATGCCACACCTGAACGGACTTCTTGAACCACACGGATTACAGTATATTCTCTGCCAAAATCTAGCAGTCGTATTTGTCCTAAATACTTCTTGAGAGCCTGTCCTTTTACTATAAGAAACAATGATGACTAGGCTTATCACTGGAGCCGACAAAAACAAGTGTTGATATTGTATACGAGAATTTTCGTGATGCAGTAGTTCTAAGAACCTCAAACATCTAAGGGGCATGATGGCCTAGCCAAGAAATTGACTGTTCTTTCCCCACCACTGCCTGACATGCGTTTTTGAAGCCACAAGCCAAATAATCCACCTATACCCACTGTCAGGTCTGTTGGACCTACTGGTTATGTTACCTAAAATTGTTTGGTTTCCATTTTAAGCCACGGTACTTATTATGTTTACAGGTAAGTCCAATAGAAAACGGTTAATTTTTCGGCAAGCATATAGACCTATTTTGAAAGGTAATTTACTTCATCAACAGGCAGTTCAAATCATTTTTAGCAGACATGTCAATGTGAAAGAATTTGCTTTCTCAACATTTGGGAAGGTGAGAACTTGGTGTATGAATAAATCTAATAGACTGTCTGAAATGTAGATGGGAGGCAAGGCAATATTAGATGTTATTTCGCAATGTAACCACCTTTAGAAGCCCGTTTCAGTGGAGGATTTCGCTTTGTCAACAACAATACAGTCCAGCCATTGCTGCCCTTCGTGCCTGGGGTTTAACGTTTTTTTCAGGCAAATGGGATGGGGGACAAGAAATGAGTCCTTTCTTAGGTTAGCATTTATTTATTTATTTGTTTATTTATTCATTTATTTATTTATTTGTTATTTTTTCCTGTCCGAGAGTTGACACCTTGACGAGGTGGATAGGCTTGAGAATCTGACTACAAAAGCTATGTCGATAGATATGAAAATCTCTGCAGGGTCACCCATATAGAGCATGTTTTGTATGAAAGATGAGACAAAGAGCAGCTTGCATTGAGTCACGTCGCTGAAGGCGAACAGGGAAATTTCTCATAGATATATTGAGCACTATCGTAATGACGGCATGGACCAATGGATACCCTGTAGGGCCCCAGCGAATATACTGAATAAAATGGCACCAAAGAGGTGAGGTCACTGCCAAAATTCATTCATAGTAAACATGACTTGCACAACTGATGCATAATTGGGCGCTCCTGTTGAATCATCGTTTCCTAAAGGTCCAAGCGCATTGCCTTCTGTGCTTGTGGGCATTGTGCCATCGAATGCGAGTAAACACTGTCCAAGCAGATTTAAGTTTTGGACATGAAATACCATGACAAAAATGAAGACCTATACTTACAACGTGAGAACCCTCTCAGAAGACCACAGGTTGGAGAGTTTAATGGAAGAACTGGACAACATTAAGTTGGACATCGTGGGACTGATCGAAATCCGAAGAGAAGAAGAATAGCCGATACAGTTACAATATAGTCACCACTTGTTCTACTACAGAGGTAAGGAAAAGGAAATAGCTAGTGGAGTAGAATTCTTGATAAACAGAGAGGTTGCAAGTCTGTCCAGTAGTTTATCAGATAGGGTAGCTTGGAGTGTGATAAGGCTTTGTAAAAGGTACACTAAAAATAGTTCAAGTTTATGCACCAACTTCACATGGTTCAGACGATGGAATTGAATCCTTCTATAATTATTTAAGTCAGGTAATGAATAATGGAAAAAGTAAATACACGGTGATATGCGAATTTGATACTAAAGTGGGGAAGAAGATGGGAAATAAGCCGTACATTGGAAATTTGTGGGAGAAATGAGAGGCGAGATGTTGGTCAGTTTTGCAGAGAACTACATGGCAATTACGTAAATTCTATTTCAAGAACGTGCAGGTCATAAATGGACTTTGAGAAGTCCAAATACAGCAAAGAACAAAATAGACTTCATGTTAGGGGTGAGAGCAAGTGTTAGCCATAATACGGTAATAAATAAAGTAAATATAGGTAGTGACCATAGAATAGTAGGTTGCAAAGCACCATTCGATTTCAGAGCCGAGAGAAATAAACTAGTTTAGAGAAAGAAAATAAGCCTTGCGAAGGTAGGATAACAAGAAGAAATTTCAGTTCGAAAAAAAAAAAAAACAGATTCGAAGCTCTAAGCAATAACGGGGAAATATCGAATATGTGAATTTGAATTTTGTGAATATCATTAGGGAATCTTATGAGAAATTAGGAAAAAAAAAAACATTAGAGAAAGCAAGTAATCCAAAGCTACAAGTAACCTAATCAAAAGAGGACTATACAAATTAAAAGCATACATACATATACCAAGGGTTTTTCCCCTTACAATGGAGGTAACCAGATTAAAATCAGATGAGATAAAATACTAATCAACAAAAGTTAGAAATTAGTGAAAAGAAAGAGAAACATGGACGAAACAGAGGAAATCATTTGGAAAAATAAAAATATTGAAAGGTCTGAACACAGAATAACTTTAGGGAACCAGGAAATTATATCCTTGGAAGATAGAAATGGAGAGATCATGAAATGCAGTAGAAGAATTTTACCACGAGTTTTACGTGCCAAATACTTTAGTTGAGTCACTAAGTTCATCTGTAGACGTTAGTAGTGCACCAGCAGTTACAAAGGAGGAAGTAGAGTTTCCTCTAAAATGTATAAAACTAAGAAAAGCACCTGGGGAAGATGGTGTTTTGATAAATCTTTTGAAAGACACAGGGAAAGAAGTTCATACTAATTAACTTACTTGTACACTCAGTGTTTACGTTAAGAAAGCGTTCCTGAATCATGGCGCAATGCTATAGTGATTTTACTTAATAATATGGGGGACCAGAAGGACCTTCGTAACTACCAACCGATTAGCTTGTCATCAAATGCATATAAAGTATTCTCCAAGATCCTTACAAATAGACTAAGTAAAGTTTTAGATAGAAACCAACCAAGAGAACAGGCTGGCTTTAGAAGCGGATATTCGACTTTAGACCATTTACAGACGATTAATCAACTAATCGAAAACAACAACATAATATAGTAAACCTCTTTGTTTAGCTTTTGTAGATTACGAGAAAGCTTTTGACTCGGTGGAACAAATAGCAATACTTAAATTGTCACGCAAGCAGGTACAAACGAACACAGCGTAAGCGTTCTAGAAAACATATATGCGAAAGGTGCCGTTGTATTTCGACTATATGGAAATACAGAAAGGATTAAGATCGAGAAAGGAGTATGGAAAGGCGATACGATGTCACCCAAACTATTCATAGCATGTATGGAAGAGTTTTTCAGAAGGTTAAGTTGGGAAGAGAAAGAATAATGAGGAATATTTTGACCACGTAAAGATTAGCGGGTATTATTATTTTTATTCCAGTAGGAGCAGAAGACTTGCAAAATATGCTGAGTACTTTGAACAAGGAAAGTCTCAAAGTTGGTTTAAAGATGAATAAGGATGTAACCAAAGTAATGTTCAACACGAAAGTTCAAAGCAAATATATTATAATCGATTATGAGAGTCTTGAAGAGCAGAAGAATATGATTATTAGGGACGGATGGAGAATGTGATAAAAATAATGACAATGAAATAAAAAGTCGTATTGCAATTGATTGGAAAATGCTTTGCAAGTGTAGGAAGATCACGAGAGGCTCTCTAATTTTATGTTTGAAACGCAAAATCTGCAATCAATGTATGATGCCAGCCATCATATACGGATTTAAAACTTCGAAAACGACGAAGGCGATGGAGGCAAAGCTAAGGAATTTAAAGAGGAGAAGAAATATATCAGTGGTAGGAATAAAGCTGAAAAAGAGAGCAGATTAGAGTGGAAGATATTAAAGAGGCGGTCAAAGAGAGGAAGTGGAATTGAGCAGGTAGGTTAGCACGAACGAATGATGACAAATGGTGCAAATGTGTTACTTAATGGATATTGAGAGATGGTAAGCGTGCAAGAGGGAGACCAGGCAGAAGGTGGAGAGATGCGATAGAAAAGTCTGAAAGAATGACGTGGCAACGGTTGGCACAGACGTGCGAGTCATGAAATGGCATGAAAGAGGCCTCAGTTCAGCAGTGGGCACAAAATGATCGATTATTATTATTATTATCATTATCATTGTTATTATTATTATTATTAGTATCATTATCATTATTATTACCATTATTATTATTGTTATTATTATTATTATTATTGCAATTATTATTATTATTACTATTATTATTATCATTATCATTATTATCAATATTATTATTATTATTATTATTATTGTTATCATCAGTTATTATTATTATTATTGTTGTTGTTGTTATTAATATTATTATTATTAATTATATTTTTCTTATCACTTCTTGGGCTCTTAAGTTTTTGTAGAGAAAGTTGACCCCCCTATAGCGCACCAAACCCCTCTTTTCGAGGCAAAGGGCCTGTATGTGCAAAGTCATTATTGTTTTATTTTTCATAGAAGACCTACATGATATGGGTGACTCTGCAGAGATTTTCATCTCTTAATTGTTAGAATACTCTGCCCTTCAACTTCAAGGTGTTAGATCCCGGATAGCCTATGAGTCAACTTGCGCTTTGCAGCCATACTTTACGCAAATATGCATCATATACACATGAATATGATATATTCTTATGTATGTATAAATATACACATATATGGAGAAACTGACCTAGAACTGAAACATTTTGGTCTTTTTAACATCTGTTATAGGTGCTAGGCATGTCAAAGTGAATCAGAATATGTTTGAATGTGACGACTTCCATATATTGTGTGAATCAATTTCCTTTCATTTGAATTGAAATTGTATAAATGGTAATCATCAAATAAAATATGACTTATACTATAAATACTGTATATTTTACGCCAAAACTCGGTGAAAATATGTAATCTATTGCTGCCCAAGACTACAAGGTCATAGGGTTGCACAAAATCGAACGCAGTGTATAGTCGACATTGAAATATTCTGATTTGAACATAATATTTAAGTAAAGCTCCCTATAATGACAATGAAATGATAAAAAATTATAAAAAGTATCCTAACTTTACAGATACTCTTTATATTTTTACAATCTTTGAAATATGTATTACATCTAGCCTCGCACGCCATGCAGGATTACACAAGAAGAATATCTGAATTTTTATATTCATCTTCAATGAAATATAATTTTACTCTATAATTTGACATATATTACTATTTCAACAACAATACTTATATTTCTATTATAATTCAGTGTTGGATAGAATATTGTGGGAAGTTAGAGGTTTCGCTGTGGTGTTGGTCACACTGAAATGACGTCATGAACCAGACTCGATAGCGGCCATATTGTTGAGGAGAGGTGATTCGCTGTGGTGGTGGATACCTTGGGACGAAAGTGAAGATTGGAGTGAATTATATTGATCCAATTAAATTTGATATAGATTTAGGTTGACCGAAACAATCAATATGGATGAAAAAGCACAAATGAAAGAGCTAGATCAATGGATAGATCAGTTGATGGAGTGTAAACAGTTGGCGGAAAATCAAGTAAAAACATTGTGTGAAAAGGTAAGGCCGGGAAGTAGATGATTAATGTTATATTGTTTTTTCCCTCGTTATTTTATCATATGTGCCGGTACGATCATAGTCACCGGCTTAGGTACAAAGAATAATTGCTACAATTAATTTATATGTAGTGTTGTTTGCATGAATGTCTCAAAAAATACCATGAGGAAGTTGTGGCATCATATCCGCCTTATAGCGGCTGTCCGTGCTACGTCCTCTGCAAGTGTCATTTCGATTTTTTAGTGTTCGCATCAGTTTCATGTAATATAAACAGTAAAAAGAGGCTGCGAGAAGCAATAACCATTGTACTTGGTTCATTGTAGTCAATCATGGTTATTTTGGGAAGCTAGGATTTTCGTGGTTGGTTGTAGGTCAAGGTCTGTGGTGTTTGGTTATTGAAGTGCATTCCAGTTCCTTTTGAGCCATTTAAAATTTTGTAGTTTAGTAGAGGGGGGTTTAATGTTTAAAGTTTGTAGTATTTTAGGTAATATGTCATTGGGCAAGGGTGTTGATTAAAATTTTATGTTGTTCCACTGATGTTTGTAGGCACATGTGTATTATTTATATTAAGAAAAAAGTTTAAGTGACCTACACTTGTAAAGTAGATGTATGTGTCATTTAACATTTTATTTGATCATTTGTTTATTCATTAATCTCAAGAAGCATCAGGAATTTACTACTTGGAATGAAATTGTTTGCATATTGTACAGGAAAGGTAATTGAAAGACGAGATACGTGCACGTCTTTAGTCTTGTTTATTGACAAGGGTAGGTTCCATGGTAGACAGACTGACTCGTCACAGTCTCAAGAATTGAGTAGACATCATTGAAGTTAAATCCCACTTTTAATTTTAGGAAGTTGTAGAATATATGGCACTTGAAGGATAGTGGGCCTATCCAGCATCAGCTACCTCTGTCTCCCTCTGGCGTTAAACATGACAAAATAGAGAACCATGAATCTATTTTACACTTGGTGATTTGATTAATTTATTAATATATGTACATACATATACCAAGGCTTTTTCCCCTTACAAGGGAGGTAGCCAAAAAGGCAAAGGCATTAGTATATGTGAAATAAAAAAAAAGATGGAAAAGCTTAACAGAACAAGAAAAATAATGTTGCTTGTACTACCTTGTAGATGTCTACAAGGTAGTGTAAATATCAAATGGGATCAATTGTAGAATTTCCCTTGCCACGCTCACTCATTGGTGAGGGTCCGGGTGCTCTGCTGTTGCTCTGCACAGTCACTCGGGTCATGGTAAGGATGTTTTATATGGCATAACCTAGCCTTAACCATTAGTACTCCCAAACCATAAATTGAGTAACAGAAAAACATTACCATGTCCTAAGTGATGACATAGGGCGATGGCGGAGTGCTTCAGACCTTTGTTGATTGGTGGGGAGGGGGGGATTCTACAATTGATCCACCATATCTAATTAATAACAAACAAATCTGAAAAATGGCCAGCAAAGTACTGAAAACTTGATACTGGCAAAATATGGAGAGCTGTAAAAACTGTCAAGAAATCAAAATTAACCCCCACCTCATGAATCTGTTGATGCAATTTGGGGTGAAATATCCCCAAAACTCACAAGTGGGCATGAAGAACTCGGAAAAACTAAAGAGCTGAAGGCTTGGACAAGATCACAGACACCTTGGCCAAACATTCATAAGAGCATTAACTGATATTTTTAACTGGTTACACAAAATCCCGAACATTGGGGCATAAGGTTCCCATAATCCCGGTCTTGAAACTCGACAAACCTCCTGAAAACCCTACATCATACTGACCAATCTTGCTACCACCCACAATATCCAAACAACACTCGCCCTCACGCTACATCTCTCGTGTATCACCAATAAGGTGAGGAGCCTGTGCCAGGAGTCGTGTAGCTACGGCTGAAGCCCCCACCGTTGCCATGTGCTTTGGAACTGTTGGGGCAGGTAACGGTCACTGCTGGGAATAGGAGAGGAGTGTGGGATTCGAACCCACAATTAAGTAAATACGAGATCAGGATGCTTTTGATTATCACCAGTGCACAAATAACCACCAACAGATTGCAACAAAATAACTACACCGACAGCATATTACACAAATGTATACCACAACTTATCCAAATTGCAAACATATACATACCCAGATAACTAAACAAGACCACCAAATTCAATACTACAACAACCCCCAGATATAAGTCCCATAGAGAAATCTCTCGCACCAGATAAGAACTACACTAACATGACTATTCAGGACAATGTCCAGCTTTAAGACAGTAACAGCACATATGTAAACTGCTCTAAATGCAACCACCACATAGAAGATTTAGAACATTTCATACTACTATGCCTCACACTAAGTCTCCAGACAATACAGTATCTTTTCTCTAGGTGACTTATGGTCCTGACTGGAGGCTTCTGGTCTTCTACAAGAGGCAAAAATACTGAAAGACTTGACAACAAAATCAAGTCGGAAATACCTACCTCTTGGCCGACATGGATTCAATGAAGACTGCCCTACCAGCACACAACCCACAGAAATCAAAATCATCCTTGTAAAAATGACAGGAACACAATTCTATGCCAGAACCCTAAACATCACTCGCTTCTTACTACATTTCACAAGCACCACCAACAGAATACAACCAAAAACTACACCAGCGACATACTATTCAAACATCTATAAAAACCTATTACCTTTACCATACAAAATCTTTATAAGTCTCGCAGAAAAAACAACCACACATATAAGATCTACACTTTTCAATGAACATGAAAACTGTACCAACACAGAATAGGCCTGGTAATAGATTCTGTGCCAAATGCAATCACCACACAGATGACATTGAAGATCTCATACTACCATGCCTCTTACACTAGCAATCCTAGACGATATTATCTTCCCAGAGTGATTTGTGGACCCACCCAGGGGCCATTGTAATTTCTACTGTGAATAAAGTAGATAGACCAGAACAAAGATGATACATTCCTGGTACTGTATCAGTCTTTCATCTGAAGATGGTCTGAGAGCTACAAACAGGCAACAGTTATATTTCGACTAATGAATTAAGGGTTATCAGTAGACCTTGGATGACTGGGATAATAAGGTATAATAAGTCACCACTATATTCTGGCCCTTTAATTTGCTTGCCTCTTAGAAGGGGCACCGAATATCTAAAATTTGACTGTACAATCATGATGAGAGCTGAGTTCATTGTGGCCCAGGGGTTGGTGGTATGGCCAAAATAGAAAAAGTCATATTCAACTAACTAGTCTATCAAGTTTATTGGTAGTGAATAACTTGTGGTAGTCTTTTAGAGGTCAGAGGTATGGATGGACTTTCTTATGAGCATAGGCAGCTGTGGCATAGACCATGGAGATTGATCTTTAATAGTATTCTGGAGGATGTGAATGAACCTCAGTCATGCTTTGGAAGAAAAGTAATTGAGTCATTAGGTTGATCAGAGGTAATTGGTTGGACAGATATGTTTGGTCTGGCTTATCAAGATCAGATATCAGTGACTCATTAGCAGATGGCCCAACTTCTTTCTGGTACCCTGGCAGCCATATCTTGCTTGCCTCACTTTCAACAGCATTGTCATTAGCAATTATGCAAGTAATTTGATCAGCTTCATAGATAGTTATGGCCTTTAGGTATTGACTATTCTGGGTGAGCATAAAGTCTGTCCCTGATTTCAGACATTTATTAAACCAAAACTTAACCAGATAAAACAATAGTTTTTGGGATACTTAATAGCATATATCTAGAATTTTTTTCACATACACATGACATTCAGTACACCTTGACATGAGCTCTTACTGCTTGGAGAACATCTAAATGTTCAATCTTGTACCGTGTGTTTTGAAGCATCTCCAATGTTACACATGTGATTACTTCTGGACATTAACCCTTTTTTCTGTGGTGTATGTGAAGGACAAAGTGCACCAGTTTGTGATCTTCAAACACTGAAGGCAAGGATTACTGAATCATTCACATCTAATACTGGAGGTGCTTCAAAATGCATGGTGTGAAATTAAATATTAAACCATCTTTATACACAGAATCCAAGGAGTTAATGTATTGTAATTCTGTAGACTTGAGGATATTTAGGGATACACAAATTGGTTATAGTTGAGGAAGATTAACTTTGAAAGATTGTACTCCAAAAACTTACTGTGTTCTGCACAAACCTTGTAAATTAAGCTGAACTTCTTCATGACCTTGGAATTTCTGTATCGACATGTAATTTCAAGGAGGATGTGATTTTACCAAGGGAACATTCATGGGGATGGGGGAAAGGGTGTGGCATTTCACTCGTGCTGATGCCACCCCAGCACCAATTTAGAAGTAGGGTCCCAAGTGGTCCCATCTGGAAACATGATTTTCTCCCCCACCCATCCCATGCAAAACAAATTCCCACTAATTTGTTATGAAATGTTCAAATTGTATTAGATCTCACAAAGGGTATTTGGTGGAAAGGTGTGGTTTGACAGTGCAGCAATGGCTAATTTGATCAAATGATAAAGGAAGGGTTCAGTCATATCATTAAAAAACATGAGGGAGGGAGGCAAGTCAAAACCTACACCCAAATCTTGGCATTTCTCACTCTCATCTGAGCATAGAATTTGTCCCTGTCCCTTGCCACACTGCAGGAGTCAAAGGCAATGCAGCATGGCCTGACAACTAGGACTTGTTTATCTGTACACTGGTTCATAATAAGGTGAACCTGTTTCCACACAGTTTGCTTGTATTTACACATTGGGCACTGTATCCTGTCCAACAGGTCTCTCTCCACCCAACCTTTACATTTCTCACTATCTGCCCAGGGCAATGAATTTATTGATCCTATCTTACCATACTTCTCAGACACTCATGTCTAGCACATTTAAGCCCTCATCCTTGGGCGCAGTCACTCCCTTGCCCCTTCTGTTCTTCCTCATAACCCTATTTCTTGTAACCCTTTTCTATATATACTTGCCTTCTTTACTTTTAACTCTTGAATCCTTTGGAGATCAATCATTCAGTCAGTTGTTACCTAGAGTTTCTCTTAAGAAGTGGCCTTGCTGTAGATGTGCTGTGTCTTGCAACACTGCTTTTGACCCGACCCAGAGCAGTGGACAAGATGCAGGGATTACCCATCATCCAGGAGTTGCTAAGATAAGAGGGTAGAGGGGGAGTGGTTTCTATGCCTTTTGTTTTTTGGCTGCTCCCTTGTAAGGAGGATAAAGCCTTTGGTATATGTATGTAAAACCTGAAGTTCCACAGTGGCTGGCAGTGGTCCTCAGAGCATCCCACAAATCTGGGAAGGATCTTTGGATTGTTGTATCAATGGCTGAAAGTAGTAGGAAGAGGATGTCAGTCACCAGTTGTCAGGTTTGATGTGTGAGAAAATGTAAGAATTACATCTGAAGATAGTAGACAAAGATCTTGTTCTCAATTTGGAGATTGAGGGCCAGCCTCTCATGACTCCCACATCTGATGGAAGTGAAAAGGGTTGATGGGCTTTGAAACTGCACAGCATTGTAGACAATCTTGTGGGATCACCACATGCAAGTACCCATCATTGGTACCTCCCTTGGACATTATGTATGATGAAATGTTAGAAATGTCCCAGCCTAATATATATTGTACAGTGTTGTTCAATTACTTGAGTGATTGTGGTTATCTTTATTAGGGGGCTTTGATATATTTTATAGCATGTTCCCATAATGTGGATGTGACAAGAACAAGTTTAGTGACTATTTTTTGCTTGTTAAATGGTAGCTACCTAATTAACTCCAGCCAACCCATCAATGATGTCGGCGAACCTCAAGTTTGTGATGGTCCGGCCTCCAATGCTGATTGTGCCATGATGATCCTCTAGGGCTTAAGTCATTATGCGTTCAAGGAAGATGTTGAACAAGGTTGAAAAGGAACTCGCCACCTTGGTGAACCGCCTGGACAGAGCATCATCCAAATTTGGAATGGAGATCAATGCTGAGAAGACAAAGTTGATGACAAACAGCGCAACACCAATCGAAAGAAAGATCACAGTCAACGGACAAGAACTTGAGACTGACTCAGTTCAAGTACCTTGGAGCCATACACAACGAAGAAGGATCAAAGATTGAAGTTCTAGCAAGAGCAGCACAGACGGCAACAACACTTGCAAAGCTGAAACCCAAATGGAGAGATAAGAACATCTGTCTCCAGTCAAAGCTGAAGCTACTCTATGCATTAGTCCTGTCCATCTTCATGTATGCATGTGAGACATGGACGCTTACAGCAGAATTGCAGAGAAAGATCCAGGCAATGGAAATGAGGTGTTTCAGAAGACTCCTTGGCATCTCATACACAGATCACATCACAAACGAAGAAGTGCGCAAGACGATCTCACAGCATGTGAAGCACTATGAAGACATGACCACAGTGAAGAAGAGAAAACTGAAGTGGTATGGACATGTGACACGGTCCAGCGGACTATCAAAAACCATCCTCCAAGGGACAGTTCAAGGGAAAAGGAGACGAGGCAGGCAGAGGAAGAAGTGGGTAGACAATATCACAGAATGGACAGGGAAGAACTTTGCAGAGACCCAGGCCCTTGTCCACGACCGTGAAAGATGGAGGTCATTGGTGTATTGTTCATCGATGCAGTGCCCCGACGACCCCGGGGGGTTAAGAGATTCGTGATCGTGACCTATTTAACATGCAATTTTGGATGATTTAAATTGCAACAAATAAGCATTCCACCTGCATGATTGAAGTCTTACCATGGTCTTCATTTGCAGTTCATAACTTCTGAATTAAGTTGCTGACAGGTGTCTTATTGTGGATTGCTAGATAATGTATTAAAAGGGAAAATAGGGCATGCTAGCTCTGTTATTTGGTTCTGATCATCTACTGACAAACTTCTGGATTCAGGGGACTAGTCTAACTTTGTAATTTGTTTTGCAAGCAGTGTCAGTTGTACTTTCCTAGATGGTCAATTAATCTGTTGCCCATGGTCTCTTGCAGGGAACTGGCAACAGACTCCAGGGGGGTCATAATTAATTTAGAGAAGGGGTTTTGCTTGGTGGTATTATAGTATAAAGCTTTCTGTAACTTTTGTGTGGTGGTTGCAACTTGGGCAGTTTGAATCTTTGGTCTGACCTATTCTGTGTTGGTACATATTTGATGATGGATGGTGTCTTGAGCCTAGGTGTGCTGGTGTGGGAGTGTTTTTCTCTGTGGAATTTGAATCTGGGGATTGTTGAAGTACCGAGTTTGGTGGTCTTTCTTGAAGGGTTTGTTTAGTTAGATGAAAGTCCACTCGTTGTTAGATGTATAGTTTAGAATTTGGCTGATATGTAAAGGTGTATATTTTGAGAATTTTCATGATGAATTCACTTTGGTTTTAACTTGGGCTGTATTATCTTAGCTATTACTGTACTGGTATCGTATCTTGTCCATATAGGAGTACATTTGCATTTGGATAACCAAGCACACTGCCCTGTCAGATCCCTCCAGATATTAGCCACACAGAAAATTCCTTCCCAAGGGAACCAAGAACCTTACAGGATAACTGCAGTCAGTACCAAAGAACCCCCCCGATGCAACAATCACACAGACACTGAACACCTCATCTTCCAGTGCCCCTTCCACCCAAGCCATACCCAGACAACGACATAGTATTTTATTTAAAATGGCAATTGCCAACAGAATGGTCAGAGTAGACACCATGTTATGGAAGCTTTCTGTAACTTTCTGCAATGTTTTTCTTGTTGAAGCTTTCCAAGGTGTACTAGAAAAGGCTTCAACAAGCAAAACGCACAAAGGATGGGGCCTTTATTAAATGTGCAATGTTTCGCTTGTTGAAGCCTTTTCAAGGTGTAATTGGGAAGGCTTGAACAAGCAAAATGTACATTTAACAGAGGTTCCATCCTCACATTATGTCAACTCTGACTAATGGTATTTTCCTTGAGCGATGTGTTGGCTGGTCCGGTTGCTGTTACCAGTTACCTGGGAGCTATAGGTCTCCTGCAAGAGAGATGATTGATCAAATCGTTGATTTTATAGATTTAGTAAATCCAGTATTTTAGATATGTTCATGAAGTAAAGATGTATTTTGTGGTATGGCGTTAGATGTTCACTTTTTTTCCCTGAATCAAAAATCTTTTACCTGGAAATCAAGGTTGGTGGGAAAGGAATGTGCTATGCATCCTTTTCATTCAGTCCTGTTTAAAGAAGAAAAAAATTGCACTTGTTTTGTATTCTGCCATTCATCTATGGTTCACCCCTTTCATGGAACAGTTTTTATATTTTAGTGTATGCATACATCCATATACCAAAGTGGGTAGCCAAAAAGAAAAAGGCATAGAAACCAGTCCCACCCATTCCATTTCCTATATATTCCACTCCTACCCTCCTTCCCATCTTGGCACCTCCTGGATGACTGGTCATCCTTGCATCCTTTCCACTGCACTTGGTCAAAAGCAAAGTCGCAAGACACAGCACATCCTTCCGAAAAGAGAAGAAGACGAGGAGAAATCCCTTCGGGCCGCATCAAAATTTTTTCTCATACATCCTTCCTCACCCACTCCCCCTCATGCATCTCAGCATCATCTATACACAACCCCTCTCCATTCACCCCTATCTTCTGTCCTCTCCTTTCCTTCCTCCACAGATATTCCTCTCTTTTGTAATGCCCCTTTCACCCCATCCATCCATCTCATCCTAGGACACCCCCTCATATTCACTCCTTCCACTTCTGCCTTCCACACTTTTTACTAATCTTTCTTCACTCATTCTTTCCATGTGTCCAAACCATCCTAATACTCTTTCATCAACCCTGTCTCCCAGCTCCCTTTCCAGCCCTGTTCTCCTCCTCATTTCTCATTCTATCTAGCCTAGTAACCCCTATCATTCTTCTCAGACATTTCATCTCAAGCGCATTCAAACTCCTCTCTTCCTCTCTCCTGTTCCATGTTTCTGCTCCTTCATATAACCTCCTCTTAGCATCCACTCCCAGATGTCTATTTCTCATTACACTTTTTAATCCACCAAGGCATTTACTCGCTTCTCTCAATCTACATTCTACCTCCTCGCTTTCCTGCCACATTTGCACTCAAGTATCTAAAACTATCCACTTCCTTCAGTCTTTCACCCTTAATGCTCACTTCCAGCCTGCTGTCACTCTCTCCCCTTGTACATCTCATCACCTTACTTTTGCCCACATTTATCTTCAGCTTCCTTCTTTCACACACTTCAAACTGTCACTAACTTCCTCAATCCCTCCTCTGATCCTGCTACAAGCGCAGTGTTGTCAGCAAACAACAGCTGGCTCACCTCCCACTTTTCTCCATTTTCCTTAATTATCTCCAACCCCTAACTCACTACCCTTGCTTTCACCTCTCGCACCACCCCATCCATGTAAAGATTGAACAGCCAGGGCGACATAACACATCCCACCTTTACCTCAAACCATTCACTCTCTCCATTTCTAATCCTAACACAAGCTCTACTACTCTTGTAAAAACTCTTGACTGCTCTTAACTTTATACCTATGCCATTTTTCTTTTATTTATTTATTTATTTTTTTATTTATTATTATTGTTTTTTTTTTTTCCAGGCCAAGGAGGTGTTAGCCAAAGAGAGCAATGTACAAGAGGTCAAGTCACCAGTCACAGTGTGTGGAGATGTGCACGGACAGTTTCATGATCTTATGGAATTGTTCAAGATTGGCGGCAGGTCTCCAGACACAAATTATCTCTTTATGGGCGATTATGTAGACAGAGGATATTATTCTGTGGAGACAGTAACCTTACTAGTATGTCTAAAGGTGAGTGTCCGTTCTGTTAAGCAAAAGTATTGGATGAAAAAAAATATATACAATTAAATTGACTTATGTATTGAATGCCTAATGAATCATTGATTACAGGTTCGGTATCGCGAAAGGATAACAATTCTGAGAGGTAACCATGAGTCACGGCAAATCACCCAAGTGTATGGATTTTATGATGAATGCCTGCGCAAGTATGGGAATGCCAATGTTTGGAAATACTTCACCGATCTCTTCGACTACCTTCCTCTAACAGCTTTAGTTGACAGTCAGATATTTTGCCTGCATGGAGGCTTGTCACCTTCCATAGACACACTTGACCACATCAGAGCATTGGATCGGCTTCAAGAAGTGCCACATGAGGTGAGTTACTGGAAGGAGGGGCGAGTGGATTATCTTGGCTGGTCACCTCCCTTGTAATGGTAAAAGGGCCTTTTTGTACGTGTTTATATACTACTTTTATACAGGAAGAGATGATCCTTCATCTACGAGGAGCTAAGATGAAAGGTGATAGATAGGATTGTGATGGGTGGGGCTTTGTGCCTGCCTTTCTTGACTACTTCCCCTCTAAGGAGGGAGAAGAGGTGTATACTTTTGAATAGTTATCAGTCTTGCTAAGTTCACATCCTCAGGCTTGCACCTCTAGTAATGATGAACATGATTTTAGTTTGAGAAAAATTACTTGGATTAGGGTGCATACACTCATGATTTTCATCTTTACAGGGTCCCATGTGTGATTTGCTCTGGTCTGACCCCGATGATAGGGGCGGCTGGGGCATCTCCCCTCGAGGTGCTGGTTACACCTTTGGGCAAGACATTTCAGAAACATTTAACCACTCCAATGGCTTGACGCTTGTGTCACGTGCGCATCAATTAGTTATGGAAGGCTACAACTGGTGCCATGACCGAAATGTGGTAACCATCTTCTCTGCGCCTAACTATTGCTATCGGTGTGGAAATCAAGCTGCTATAATGGAGTTAGATGATGCCCTGAAATACTCATTGTAAGTATTTGCTTCATTTTAATCTAGTTTTAGCTTGTGGCAGGACTCTCTCTCTCCCTTCTTTATTTTCTTTTGAGTGGAAGCTTTTTATATATATGTGGTGGGGGAGATGAATGCTGCCACCAAGTGTTTCCACTTGAGTCATAAAAAGCAACAAAAATGGAATGGGTATAGGACTAGGCATCTACTCTTTGTAGCCCCAAAGGGGACACTCCTAAACAAAGCAATCAGAACCCTAAGGTTTTGAGTCTTTAATGTGGTATAGATGAGAGTAAAAGGGAAGAGATGGGCAGTATGCTTGTTAGAAGAAAGATATGTTGCCTTTGAGTGAAACTACACTGCATGCCAGAATTATATGCAAATCAATTTTTATGTTCTAACTCCGATAGTTTTTAATAAAAATTAGTGAAATTTGGCATGTTATATGGCAACACTAACATATGCGCAGATCTAAAATTTTAAGCTAATCTGCGCAATAGTAATCAAACGGCAGTCACTTTGGTGACTTGCAGCTTGTTTAAACGTGCCAACTTTATATGCAAATCATTGCTAAAGTGTCAAATATGGTGAAGTGGTGACGGAAAATTAAAACATTGATTATTTTAGGAATATATAATCTGAGAACAACAATAATACAGAGCAAACATGTTCAATATGGTTTCATAGTACAATCAATATTGTATATAATTGCCATTTTTATTAACAAGAGAAAAAAAGCCTTTGGTACATTGAAGATGTCAAACTTTCGATTTCATCTGATGAAATTTCCTTGGCAGCAGTAAGAACGGCATTCCAGGGGTCATCCTTGGAGGTGTACTGCCTTCCTCCGGAGTAAATCTTCCTTTTCAAGATGCTCCACAGATTTTCGATGGGATCTAAATCTGGAGAACAGGCTGGCCATTGCATTATTTTTCCATGTCTGGCAAAAACACACTCCAAATATTCAGTGATTATGCTTGCAGCATGAGACGGTGCTTTATCATGCATGAATACCATCTTTTTCCAGAATGACAAATTCTTCTTCTTGTGCCAGGGTTCGAGGTGTTCCTTAATGAAGTCAATGTAGAGTTTGGTGGTCATTTTCACTCCATCTGCGACTCTAAATGGTCCTACCAGCTCATTACCAATGATTGCAGCCCAAAACATCACACCATCACCTTGTTGACGCCTGATCCGGTGGGGACGTGGACCCTCATTACGATACCATCCTCTCCTCCACCCATCGGGTCCATCAAGGGTCGCTCAACACTCATCGGTGAACAAAACAGTTTGAAAATTTACCTTCATGTGATTCCTTGCCCACTCCATCCTCTTTTTCTTGTGGATATCCTTTAATGGAGGGCGAACCTCTGGCTTTCCACATTTTGCAACCGTCCTCAGGATACGGCATCGAGTTGATTTGGGCACATTAGGAACGCCAGCGTTTTCAATTTTTTTTTTTGCTAGTTTCAAGAGGGTTATGGCGGACTTCTCTCTTGATCCTACTCGTGGCTCGACGCAACACAGGTGCTTTCTTACGAATTTTCCCTTTGTCAGAAAGTCTGTTGCAAAGTTCAGGGTTAGTAACAATTTTTTTTTATTGTACGATGATCACGGTCCAATTCTTTGGCTATTTCTAAGGTAGATATCTTATTATGAATACTTTGGACAATTTTAGACTTCTCAGCTTGACTCAAAGCACCTTTACGTCCCATCTTGCATATAAAGTTTGCACGCTTAAACAGGCTGCAAGTCACCAAAATGGCTGCTGTTTGATTACTATAGCGCAGATTAGCTTAAAATTTTAGATCTGCGCATGTGTTAATTTTGCCATATAACATGCCAAATTTCACTAATTTCTATTAAAAACTATCGGAGTTAGAACATAAAAATCGATTTGCATATAATTCTGGCACGCAGTGTAAGCTGAAAGGGAGAGGCGTGTTTGAGTTTGGAAGTGTAGTTGGGTGTCAGGAGTGAAGAGAGGATGAGGGACAGAAGGGGTGGCTATACTAGTATGTGAAGAGACCTGGTAGTGAGAAGATAGATTTAAATAAGTGCATAGAGGGTTTAGGGAAAAATAACAATGTAGTGGTATTGGGAGATCTTAATGCTAGGGTAGGATATGAGTGGTTGGAAATGTGAGGAGTTCCAGGGAGAAATTGTAATGGAGAGTTGATGGTGGAGATGTGTCTAGAAAGAATTGAGGATAGTAAATACAGGGGCCACATGAAGAATTGTCACCCTATGAGATGCCACCTGAAGAATTGTCATCCTATGAGATCCCACCTGAAGAATTGTCACCCTATGAGATCCCACCTGAAGAATTGTCACCCTATGAGATCCCACCTGAAGAATTGTCACCCTATGAGATCCCACCTGAAGAATTGTCACCCCAGTATGCTGAATATCAACAGTGGAGTAAATATTAGGATAAATTAGGTTAGGTTAGGTTGAATGAGGGTTATGCTTACTGTCATCAACTTGTACAACTGAAGAATTGTAAACCCAGGATGACCCACTTGAAGAATTGTCACCCAAGGATGGCCCATATGAAGAATTGTCACCCTGTCAAAGTCTGGGGTGACGATTCTTCATGTGATTGTTTAGGAAGAAAGTCGAGCATAAATACACATGGAAGGGTGGTAGATAGAGCTTTAATGGACTACATAGTGGTAACCAGAGAATAGTAGGAAGAATTTTGGATGTACATGTTCTAAGGGAAGAGAGTGGGGGAATATCAGGTAATTTTTAGTGGAAAGTAAATTGAGAATGGAGGATAAATGGAGAAAGAGGAAAAGGATAGAAGGTAGGGAGGTGCTTAGAGTAAACTGCTTAAATGAGAAAGAAAAGGAGTACAAGAAGCTGAGAGAGGAGTGGGAGTGAAAGGATAGA
This sequence comes from Oratosquilla oratoria, assembly GCF_046742065.1. Classification (NCBI taxonomy): domain Eukaryota; kingdom Metazoa; phylum Arthropoda; class Malacostraca; order Stomatopoda; family Squillidae; genus Oratosquilla; species Oratosquilla oratoria. Next base: position 56,816,085 of record NC_134779.1, read on the forward strand.
GCTAGGAGTGGAGTAATGGGGATGGTTCAAGGTCATTTGTGCAAAGTTGGTGTGTGGAACAAGGATGAAGGGAGGAAATGGAAGGAAGTGCAGCGAGTGGTGGGATGAAACAAAGAAGATTGTGGAAAAGTAAGCAAGCATTCATAGATTGGTTACAAAATATAGTGAGCAAATCATATTAGAGGTACAAAGAAAAAAAAAAAAAGTAAATCATAAGATAATGGAGAAAAAGGAGTGCAGATGTGAAATGGGGTAATAGTATGACGGAAATTTTTGAAAGTAATAAAAAGATGTTTTGGAAAGAAATTAGAGGAAGAGGAGATGAATCAGTTAGAGAAGAAAGGGTAAAAGGTGCAGATGGAGAGATGATGAAAGAGATGGTAGTAAGAGGAATATGGGCAGAGTATTTTATGGAGTTGCTAAATGTGAAGGAGGATAGGGAGGGAAAGGTAGTAGCAGTGGAAAGCCCTAAGAAAATGATGGTGATGAATAAGGAAAATGGAGGATAAATAAGAAAAGATGAGGTGAAAGCAGTTATTAAAATGATGAGAGCAGGTCAGGCATCTAAGTTGGATGGGTGTCATGTGGGGTGTCTAAAAAAGGAGGTACAGTGATGGTGGACTGGCTGGTGAGGTTATTTAATGTTTGTCTAAAAGAGGGTAGAGTGCAGAGGACTGGAGGAGTGCCTGTATAGTTCCGCTTTACAAGGGAAAAGGGGACAAGTGTGAGTAGTAGTTTGAGAGGGATCAGTTTAAATGTAGTTGGGAGGGTGTTAATTGAGAGGATTAGGAGAGGAGCAGAGTGAGTAGTTGGTGAGGAACAGTGGGTTTAGGATAGGTAAGGGTTGTATGGATCAGATTTTTGTGGTAAGACAGATATGTGGGAAAGCTTTAGGAAAAGGTAAAGATGTATTTTTGGGCCTTTATGGAAAAGGTGGTTTATGACAGGGTAGACAGGAAGGCACTGGGAGGTATTGCAGATATTTGGGATATGAGGGAAGCCGTTAATAGTTGAGTTCTTACAAGAATAGTAGAGCTTGTGCTAGAATAAATGGAGAGAGTGAGTGGTTTGAGGTAAAGGTGGGACTTCACCAGGGATATGTCTTGTCGCCATGGCTTTTCAATTTATACATGGATGGGGTGGTGCAAGAGTGTAATGAGCTGGGGATTGAAAATGGTTAAAGAAAATAGAGAAAAATGGGAGGTAAGCCAGTTGTTGTTTGCTGATGATATTGCTTACAGCATCTTATTACTATTAGTGCAATAACTGATATCTAAGTGTAAAAGGAGGAAAAAGCTCTTTGTATATAAATTAGGTTGCAAATACATTTGTGTGTAGATGCTTTGTGTGATTTGAGTGCTAGGTTGTAGTAGATGAGTGAGTAGGCTGCTTTTCTGTTAGTAGTGCTCATGCAATGTAGTGTGAAAGGTGTGTTGTATAGGGTTCTGTTGTAGAACAGTGTTCTCATCATTTTCATGTGTTCTATGGGGAGGATTTTTGTTTATGAATGTAGGTGTCTTGTAGGGATGGTTTTGGTGTATCCTGTCATAGCTCTGTGTTCCATTCTGCAATTTGTAAATTGTTTGTTTAATTTGTGGATTGTTGGGAATCTTGCTGTGGAGGCATATTATATGGTGGTTCTCACCATATTTGTCTGCATAATGCAAACTATAATTCTCTTACATGTTGTATCAGGTATGTGTAGGTTCTTCTTTTCTGGCTCCTTGAGGCAACAGCTTTTAAATACTTGGCCAATCTTATACAATCTTCTTGCCCACTGACAACTACTTTCACCCTCCACATGCTCCTTACTTTTCAAAAACACACTTTTATTTCTTTTATATCACAGGTGTTCATCCTTATTTATCAGTCACATTTTCATGTTTTGTACTTCCTAGCGCATCACACTTTCTTCTCATATTTTCCTCTCATCCTTATAACAAAATAGTGTGTAATGTTATATTTGACTGTTGTAACATAATGGAGGTGAATATTTATGCATGGGGGGATGGAGAGGGGGGGGTCGCCGATTTAATGAAGGAGCCTTGCTGTGGATGTGCTGTGCCTTGCTTCACTGCCTCTGACCCAGGGCAGTGGACAGGGTGCAGGGAATGACTATGCCTTTTTCTTTTTGGCTACCACCCTTGTAAGGGGGGAAAAGCCTTGGTATATATATGTATGAATATTTGTCATTTTTATTACAGCCTGCAATTCGACCCTGCACCCAGGAGAGGAGAACCCCATGTCACACGCCGCACACCCGACTACTTCCTGTAAGGGATTTTTGTGCTGCAGGGAACCCCCATTATTATTACCACCTTCTCCACTTCAGCCAAACCCAACCAGACCAGTGTGGAGTGGTGTCCTTAGACAGGATGAGTTAAAAATGCTGCGTACTTCACTCAAATGCTGCTTACTGCTTCAACACTTCACAATAAGAACATTCTAGTGGTTTACAGCATTTTTGTGTCGGAGTTAATATTAAATGTGTATACTGTATAAAAACAATGATGCATGTACATGAGTGGAAATTGTTGGTTTCCTATAATGTGACTGATGGAACAATCCATGACTTCACTTTCATTCACTTTGTGATCATGTTGAAACCAAGACTTGAAAGGATGGTGAATGATAGTGCAACAGATGAAAGCCGTAGAAGTGAGTTATTCTCCCCCCTTCATTTCTCTCTCTTGTTTTCGACTGGTGTAGACAACTTACACAATAAACCAGCTGAGTGCATTTGAAGTCATTGATGATGTTTTAGCAGGTTTTCCAAGGGATGCCACAGTTGGTCTAAAGAGTGTCAGGCAGGCAGGCAGGCAGTCAGTCATTCAGGACCTGATTGGGTAATCATTTGAGTGGGACAGTGGGATGGACAATGATGATGATGAACCCCTTCATAAGGCTGAAAATGCTTGAGATGCCTCCAAGCAATTGCATTTCTTGTTTAAGATTCTGCATTATTATTATTATTTTTTTTTTCGTTTATTATTATTTTCGCTCTCCTCAATCTTTCTCCTTCCTCATCCCCTCCACTTGTCCCACTTTTTACTTACAATAGCTTATTAGGAGTGAGACTTGGGTGTGAAAGGTGTGATACACTATCTGAAAAGCCTTGTCCAATGAAAATGTGAGGCTTTTCAAGATATGTGTATATTAATTTAAGGCATTCCACCCATACTCACATTGAAACATGGTATCATTGTTGCATGGCTATAGTGCAGTGATGATTATGATGGGTAGGGGTTGTGTATGGAAGGTAGTGATATTAATTGCACATACACACATCATGGATGCTCATGTGCGATGCATATGCCATGAAGGGGAATATGATATTTGGGATTGAGTATTTTCATGGCAAGAGGCTTTGTCGTGAATGGTCGATTCAGAAGGGTTCCAATATGGCAATAAAGAACTGTTTTTTGTTGAGTAAATTTGTTGAAATTATTTGTACTTGTCTTCAGTCTGTATAGTTCAGTATTAGATTTTTCCTTTCTTGTAGGACCAGAGATTGATTTATTTGTTTATTTTTTTTATTTGTTTATTTTTTATTATTTTTCTTTTCTTTTTTATCCTTTAGCTGGATCTTGTTAGGTAAAAGTGAGCACAACTGCAGTAATACAGTATTTCATTGAAAAAAGGCTTATTAAAGGCTGAAGTAACATTACATTCTCAAGAAACCTTTTCATTTCTTGTGGTTATGACAACTTTGGTAGTCACTTTATAAATTACCATTAATAGTAATTAAAATTTTTAAAAATCTACTAGTGGCCTACTTGTAATTAAAAAAAATATATATATGTATAAAAATCCACAGATCTGTAGAGTGGCATTGGGAGCCTACCAGCCCAGCTCACGGAAATGAAAGTGGGTGATTTCTTCTCGTTTGGTGATCATTTCTTGCAACTTTGTTTTTGCATCTTGAACCCTCCCCTTCCCCCTCTTCATCCTAGTAACACCCTCTACTGCCCAAGGTCCTTTTTATAGTCAGTCTATCATGAAGATCATAAACATTCTATTGTAAAGGGGTGTGGAATAGCCCCTTGCAAATGTATGGAGCCAATGAATGTAAAATGTGTATTAAACAAAACATGGTTATGTGTGACCAGTTGTAACAAATACTTAGTTCTACTTCAAATAAAGTCAAATATCAAAATACCTTTTTTTATTTTACCTTATTTTGTATGTGATTAGTGTATATGTGAGAGAGTACTTGTTAGTACTTTTGAAAGATCCTACAGAAGTGAAGGGTTTATCATAGTGCTGAATTCTTTGAAACAGATCATAGGCATGAGGTCACAACACTCAACTGTGTAGCAAATCCAGGAGAATTCGGAGACAACCCACCTGGGTTTCATCTGGAGAAGTACAGGAATGATGCACGTGTCCATGAGCGTGGAGATACGAGGGGGAGGGGAAGAGAAGACAAAGAATTGGTTTGAACTACTTGCCACTCTTGAGGACATGAAGAATTATGGAACATTTAAACTGCTGAGGAATAAGTTAGTGTCCAAGGTCAAGGAGTAGTGTAGTGTCATTGGAGAATGACCTGGGATATGAACCAATACAGGACTCAAACTGAGGACTATAGCTCTCATAAGGATGGATAAGGAGAGGTATGTCAGGGAAATTGTTAAGGAGGTTGAGGGACATTTCAGTGCAGAGGGTCTACTTGCTGGGCCCTGAAGAAACTGCTCCCAATCTGTGACCCAGGGGAGCACAATCTGAACAGGTAATGGCCAACTTGTGTCAGGTGTAGAGGGACATGGCTCCTTTCCTTGTTGAGTACTTTGAGCTATTGCTCATAGGTAGTCCACCAAGTGGACAGCTTCCCCTTGATGTTCAAGTGGCGGTTGCCAGTCCACCAATAGATGAATCTGCCCAATCTGGAAGGGGACTGGCAGGATTGCAACTACTGCAGTATTATACTGCTCAGTGTGCCAGGTAAGGTTTAGGGTGGGGCACAAGAGGTGGAGCCCATGTATTTATTCATAACATACATATACCAAGGCTTTTTCCCCCTTACAAGGGAGGTCAGCAAAAAGGAAAAGGCCTAAAATTATTCCCACCCATTCCATCCCTGAATACACACTGCACCCCTCCACCCTCCCTCTTATCTTAGCACCTCCTGGATGATGGGTCATCCCTGCACCTTGTCCACTGCCCTGGGTCAGAAGCAGTGTCACAAGACACAGCAAGGCCGCTTCATTAAATTGGCGACCCCCCCCGGCATAACAGGAGAAGACGGGGAGAAATCCCTCGGGCTGCATCAAATTTGCTCACACATACTACCTCACTCCCCATCCCCCGCCCATTCCACATACATCGCATCATCCATATACAACCATTCTCCATTCACCCCTGTCTTCTGTCCTCTCCTGTCCTTCCTCAACAGACATTCCCCTCTTCCCCAAAGACCCCTTCACCCCATCCATCCACCTCATCCTAGGACATCCCCTCATGTTCACTCCCTCCACATCTGCCTTCCATACCTCTTTTACTAGTCTTTCTTCACTCATTCTTTCCATGTGTCCAAACCATCTTAATACTCTTTCATCAACCCTATCTCCCAACTCCCTTTCCACCCCTGTTCTCCTCACCTCCTCATTTCTCACTCTATCTAGCCTAGTAACCCCCATCATACTTCTCAGACATCTCATCTCAAACACATTCAAACTCCTCTCTTCCTCTCTTATGTTCCATGTTTCTGCCCCATACAGTGCTGTTGGCACAATCCCCCCTTCATACAGTCTCCTCTTAGCATCCATTCCCAAATGTCTATTCCTCATTACACTCTTTTAATCCACCAAGGCATTTACTCTTTTCTCTCAATCTACATTCTACCTCCACCTTCACTCCACCTTTTCCTGCCACATTTGCACCCAAGTATCTAAAACTATCCACTTCCTCCAGTCGCTCTCCCTTAATGCTCACTTCCAGTCTACTGCCACTTTCACCCCTTGTACATCTCATCACCTTACTTTTACCCACATTTACTAACATTTACCCACATTACCCTTACTTTTACCCACATTTATTCATAAATCTAAAAAAAATTAATCTTATCCTTTTGTATTCAGATTTAGGCAGAAGAGATCATAATTAGAAATACAGTGAAAAATGCCTTGGACAACTGAGCAAAAGACATTCTGTTACTATGTATTTAAAGAAGAAAAGGTAAAAGGTGCAGATGAACAGATCTTAAACAGAAGAGGTGGTAAGGGGCAGATGGGTGGAGTATTTCAGAGAGCTGTTTAATGTGGAGGAGGATAGGGAGGGATTGGTGGTAATAGTGGAAGGCTGTTGTCGTCCATGTGCTGTCTTTCTTTTGTGCTTTACTTTATATTTTCCTTTCACCACTGTCTTCGTTATGTATGATTTGTCACTATTTTCATCCGTAGGAAGGTTCTGTGCTTCCAAACATATGACTTGCCAAGTTCCACTTAATATTATCTTGTATAGGAGAAGGGAATTAAACAGTTTAATTTTTCTTTCTTCCCGAATATTTCAACATTTGGTTCCTTAAATTACACCAAGGGACTCCCATTGGAAATCCTCAATTTGGGTATTAGGTCAGTTCTGCAATGACATGATTTCTTTAGTCTAATGATCTTTAATGTTATATTTAAGAGCCTCCCCTAAGGATATGATATTACAATTGTTTCTCCTCCACCTGTTTTCCAATCAGAACAGCTGTTACAAAACCCTGCATGCAATACTGCTTACTCGAGTAATCTGGAATTCAATGCAGATACTTAATTTACATATTGTTACATCAGCATAAAAATGAACTTTATACAGCAATGAAATCAGGTCCCAACAACTGTTTGTAAACAGAGGCACTAAGAAAATGACAGGGATGGGAGAGGAAAGTGGAGGAGAAATAAGATGAAGTGCAAGTAGCTTTGAAAATGATTGAGAACAGGTAAGGCACCTGGGTTGGATAAGTGTCTGAAGAGAGGAGGTACAGTAATAGAGAACAGGCTAATGAGGTTATTTAATGTGTCTATGGGAGGGTATAGTGCCAGAAGATTGGAGGAGTGCCTGTATAGTTCTGCTTTACAAGGGAAAAGGGGATATAGGTGAGTGTAATAGTTTCAGAGGGATCAGTTTGTTGGGTGGTGGTGTTGTTCCCTAGACTGTCTAAGCAGTTCCATCTCCCCAAGGAATGCCATGCCCGGAATGGGGTTTTCCCACAAATCCTTTATAGAATGTATGTTGTGTTGTTTGCATGCATGATTGTGTATAATGCAGTCATCCATTATGTGTTGTATAGTATAGGGTGAGGTGTTATATCCTGGCTCTATGCAGGTTTGTTGGGTGTAGTTGGGAATGCTTATGGGAGGGTTTTGATTGAGAGGAACAGAGGGAGTAATTGGTGAGGAACAGTGTGGGTTTAGGAAAGGTATGGATTGCATGGTTCAAGTTTTTGTATTTACTTAATTATAGTATATAGTTCAATGTACGAGTAGTTGGAAAGGTCTTGATTGAGAGGATTAGGAGAGGAACAGAGGGAGTAATTGGTGAGGAACAGTGTGGGTTTAGGACAGGTAGGGGTTGCATAGATCAGATTTTTGTGGTAAGACAGATATGTGAGAAAGCTTTAGGAAAAGGTAAGGATTTTGGGGTGATTTCATGGATTTGGAAAAGGCTTATGACAGGGTAGACAGGAAGGCACTGTGGGAAGTATTGCAGATATATGGGATAGGAGGAAAGCTCTTATGAGCAATCAAGAGTTTTTACAAGAGTAGTAGAGCTTGTGTTAAGATTAGAAATGGAGAGAGTGAGTGGTTTGATGTTAAGGTGGGACTTTTTCAGGGATGTGTTATGTCATCTTGGCTGTTCAATCTATACATGGGAGGTGTGGTGCAAGAGGTAAATGGAAGGTTAGTGGGTCGGGGATTGGAGATGGTAAAAGAAAATGGAGATAAACCAGTTGTTGTTTGCTGATAACACTGAGCTTGTAGCAGGATCAGAGGAGGGATTGAGGAGGTTAATGACAGAGATTCGGAAGGTGTGCGAAAGAAGGATAAATGTGGTTAAAAGTAAGGTGATGAGATGTACAAGGGGAGAAAGTGGCAGTAGACTGGAAGTGAGTATTAAGGGAGAGCAACTGGAGGAAGTGGATAGTTTTAGATACCTGGGTGCGAATGTGGCAAAAAAGGGAGTGGAGGTGGAGTTAAAATGTAGATTGAGAAAAGCAAGTAACTGCCTTGGAAGATTAAAAAGTGTAACGAGAAATAGACGTTTGGGAATGGATGCTAAGATGAGATTGTATGAAGGGGTGATTGTAATGACAGCAAAGTATGGGGTAGAACCATGGAATATAAGAGAAGAAGGGTTTGAATGTATTTGATATGAGATGACTGGGAAGTATGGCATTGGTTACTAAGCTGGACAGAGAAACAAGGAGATGGGGAATAGAGCAGTGAGCAAGATGAGTGGATGACCCGTTATCCAGGAGGAGCCAAGAAAAGATGGAGGTGGGGATGAAATTGGTGGGAGTGGATTTATGCCTTTGACTTTGGCTGTCTCCCTTGTAAGGGGAAAAACCCTTAGTGTATGTATGTATGTATGTATGCATGGATATCTAGATTTGGGCTGGAGTATTGTTTGAGTATGGTCTATATCACTTCCTAAGCTATTTCACGTATTTATGTATCTATATTGAAAATTGTGTTGTTGTTGTTTTCGCATTCTTCGGGCATGAAATCTTCCTTAATTTGATCACATGACCTCTTAGAGCCCCCTTCCCCATCTTGAATAAGGATATCTCTTCTGTCAATGCAGTACATCCCCTTTAGTGAACACACACACACACACACACACACACACATTCGTCGGATGGACAGCGAGGATTGGAGCTCCGAAGAAAAAGTGAAATTTTCTTGGATCTCAATGTTAAGGAAGTACCTTTTTGTATTTACAGGGAAGGGGAAAGCTCGTGGTGTAGTGGGAAGGTGATGAAAAAGGAGAAAGGGAGGGATTACTGAGGGAAATGAAGAAGGAGAGGACTTGGTCTAGGCAGGCAGACGTCATATAAACAAACGCGGCCCAGAATTCATTGACGAGGAAGGAACTAACAAAAGTGTAAAGATTAGAAATATAGATAAGAGCAGCACAATGGAAAGGGAAGATAACAATTTCCAAGGATTTAATGTGGGGGTGGGGGAAGCCAACCCTCCCAGATTAGCAAACCTAGAAGAAAAACTTGAAAAAATTGTCAAACATTGGGAGGATAGGTTCGGTGAACTCACGAGGATCACGCAGAGAGTTGAAAAATTGGAAGAATTAGAGAAGGTGAATCAAAAACTAACTAAAGAAATAGAAGTATTAAAAAGACAGTTAAAAGAAGTAAAAGATGAGAATGAGGAATTAAAGAAGAAGAATAAAGAGTCCATAGCAAAAGAAGCACAGGGTTGGAAAAAAATCCAAGAAAACAACAAAGTTACATTTAATGAAATAGTAAAATAGCAGATGAAAGAAACTGAAGACAGTTATTAAAGTGATGAGACAGAAAGAAAATATAGTAAGAGACTTAGCAGATAAGAAGAAATGTATAATTATTTTAGGGATGGAAGAAAAGTATAAAATAAATAGGACTACAAGAATTAAAGAGGAAAAAGAAAAAGTAAACAGTTTATTAGAATTAGTTCAGGAAGATGAACCTGAAATAGGAAAACAAATTGAAGAAATGTATAGGCTTGGGAAACATAGTACAGATAAGACCAGACCAATTAAGATTAAATTTAGGTCACAAACGACAGCAGAGAATATCTTAGCGAAAACAAGGAAACTAGCAAACAGTGAACAATATAAAAAGGTATGGATAAAAAGAGAAATGAATAAAGAGGAAAGAGAGGAAGAAAAAATGAAAAAACAAGAGTCAGAAAAAGAGGAATTCTCTTGGAGAGTAGTGAATATGAAAGTGAGGAAATGGACCATAACAGAGAAAAACAAAAGGAAAACAGAAAATACAATGGAAATAGCAGAAAATTAAGAGTGTCTTACACAAATATAGATGGATTAATAACAGGATTGTATGAACTGAACCATTATCTGAAGGAAAAAGAACCGGACATAATGCGAATTGTAGAGACAAAATTAAAAGGTCCACTACCACCCAATAGTGTAGGACATGATGCATATAACTATTGGATTAGAAACAGAGAGATAAAACAAGGGGGTGGAGTTATGTTCCTGACCAAGAAGGATATAAACGTGAAGAGTGTCACATATGGAAAGAATACAGTATAGATTATTATGATAGAAGTAGAAGACAGAGATAAGAAGAGCAGAAAGTTTGTAATAAACTACGTACCTCCAAAAACAGCCTCATGGGAAGAGAGTGAACATGAAAGTATGTTAGAAGACACAAGGATAACATTAAATAAGATAATGGAAGATGAAGGAAGAATAGTTATGATGGGCGACTTTAATTGCAAAGAAGTCTGCTGGGAAGAGATGACAGTAAAGGGTGGAGAAGACTCATGGGGAAATGTTCTACTTGAGATGATTATTGACCATACAATGACACAATGGATTCAAGAGAAATAGTGGAAAAAATTGAATACAAGACACCAATAAGTAAAAGTGACCACATATTGATTGAACTGGAACTAAACGAGGAAAAATACATGAAAAGAAATGCACAATATAGAAAAGGAAGATTGATGTATTGATTTTCTTTTTTATATATAAAATAAGAGAATTCTTTCAAAAAGAAAACAGGGAAAGAATACACAAAGAGGAAACAATAGTGGAAGAGAAATGGAATATTTTGACAAAAAATTATAAAAAAAAAAAAAAAATGAGTGGAAAAGTATGTCCCAAGACAAAAACAAGAAAAAGAATATGTAAAGTGCTGGTACAACAAAAGATGTAGGGAGTTAAAATACAAAAGAGATAAAGCTTGGACAAAATGGAAGAAATACAAAAGACCTGAAAAATGGAAAATATATACTAATTATAGAAATGAATATGTACAAGTGTGCAGAGAGAAAAGAGAAAATATGAAAAAGATGTCATAGAAAAATGTAAAGATCACCCAAAACTATTTTACAGATTTGTAAACAACAAACTGAAAAACAAACAAGAATTAGAGAAATTACGACAAGGAGGAGTTGAATACACAGAGGAAATAGAAATGGCAGAAATTATGAACAGGCATTTTAAATCGGTGTTTACAAGGGAGAATATACAACCTGGAGAGATCGAATGGGAAGAGAAAGTCCCCCCTATGAAAGAAATAGAAGTAACAAAGAATGAAATAATGAAACACTTAAGTAATCTTGATGTCAGAAAATCCCATGGACCAGATGAAATAGCAAACTAGATTTTGAAAGAATGCAGGAATGAACTGGCAGACAAAATACAAACCATAATAAATAGTTCCTTGAAAGAAGGAAAAGTTCCAAAAGATTGGAAGAAAGCAAATATAGTACCTATATATACTCGTAAAGGGGGAAATAAAGAAGACCCTACCAACTATGGACCAGTCTCTCTAACAAGTACAATAGCAAAAATTTGTGAAAGAATTACCAAAGTAGATGGGTAAAGTATATATAAAAAAGTGCTAAATCCAAGGCAATTTGGATTCAGACAAGGATGATCATGCGTCACCAATTTAATATGTTTCTATTCAAGGCTAATATAATACAAGAAAGAGATGGATGGGCTGATTGTCTATTTCTAGACCTAAAAAAAGCTTTTGACAAAGTACCACATATGAAGTTATTTAAGAAATTAGAAACTGAAGGAGGAATACAGGGCAAACTGCTTAAATGGATGGAGGACTTTTTGCAAGAAAGAAATATGAGAGTAGTGAGAAGAGACAAACACTAATTGGGATGAAGTAATAAGTGGTGTTCCACAAGGAACAGTTCTGGCCCCAATAATGTTTGCTATATATATTAATGATATGGATGAAGAAATTGAAAGTTATATGAGCTTCTTTGCAGATGATGCAAAACTGTTAAGAAAAGTGAACACTGAAGAAGATTGGGAGTCACTACAGAGTGATCTCAATAAAGTATAGAAATGGAGATGGAGTTCAATACTAAGAAGTGTAGTATAATGAAATTTGGAAAAAAAAAATTAAGAATAATAGGGTCATACAAATTGGGAGAAGGAATTAAAAAAAATTAGAAAATGAGAAGGACCAGGGAGTCATTATTATGAATAATATGTCACCTGAGAAACATATTAACAAGATTTTTGGAGAAACTTATAATTTAATAAGAACAATCAAAGTAACATTTACATACCTGGATGAAGAAATGGTGAAGAAAATACTAATCACTTTAATAAGATCAAGATTGGAATATGCAGCAACGATGTGGTCACCAAGTACAAAAAAATGTATAACAAAACTTGAAAGAATACAAAGAGCAATTACAATATTGGCACCAACTCTCTCAAAACTATCATATGAAGAGAGACTAGCAAAACTTGAGCAACTGACATTAGAGCAAAGAAGAGAGAGAGGAGATCTGATAACTATTTACAGAATCATGAAAGGCATAGAAACTATTGATAGAGAGGATCTGATAAAATGGGATGATAGAAATACAAGAGGACGCGGAAAGAAAATCAAGAAAGACAGCTGTAGAAGAGATCTGAAAAAGAACAGCTTTCCTCACAGAGTAATAGACATTTGGAACAAGTTAGATGAGAAAGTGGTGTGTGCAAAAACAATACATGAATTTAAAAACAGTTTAGATAAAATGAGATATGAAGACGGGACACCACGAGCATAGCTCCCCTTCCCGTAAAATACAACTAGGTAAATACACACACACACACACACACATTCGAACTGGGAAGATGTGAAAAGTGGCGTCCCACAAGGCTCTGTACTGGCTCCTTTAATGTTTGCCATATATATAAATGATATGGATGAGGGAGTAAACTGTTATATGAACGATGCCAAATTACTAAAGAGAGTAAGAACAGAAGAAGATTGCATATCGCTACAAGAAGACCTAGACAAAATATGGGAATGGAGTCGGAAAAGTGAGATGAATTTCAACATTAAAAAATGTAGCATAACGGAATTTGGGAAAAGTAAAAATAGAGTATCGAGACAGTATAAAATTGGAAACAAAGAAGTCAAAAGAGTCGATTCAGAAAGGGATCTGGGAGCAATCATCTTAAGTGACTTGACACCTGATAAACATGTCAATGAATTATTTTGAGAGACATAACTGATATATTGAGGTCAAGGAAAGTGGCCTTCGACTACATAGATGAGGAGATGGTTAAAGAAATAGTTGTTACACTGATAAGACCTAAACTAGAATAATCTGCAACACTATGGGCACCTAGCACAAAGAAAAACATAAGAAAGTTAGAAAGAATACAAAGAGCAGCGACAAAGATGGCGCCTACATTGACAAACCTGACATACGAACAAAGATTGGAAAAATTACATCTGTCATCACTGGAACAGAGAAGAGAAAGAGGTGATTTGTTTACCATTTTCAGAATTATGAAAGGGATGGAAATTCTCGACAAAGACGACTTATTAAAGTGGGACAGAAGAGAAACAAGAGGACACGAAAAGAAACTAAAGAAAGACAGCTACAGAATAGACCTGAAAAAGAATAGCTTCCCACATAGAGTGATTGATGTCTGGAACAAACTGAACGGAGAAACAGTGAGTGCCAAAACTATACACGATTTTAGGAATAAACTGGATGTGGAGAGATACGAAAACGGGTCACTACTAGCATAGCTCTCGTCCCGTAAAATACAACTAGGTAAATACACACACACACACACACACACACACACACACACACACACACTAATAAGACTAAAACTCGAGTACGCAGTAGCACTCTGGACACCCAGTACCAAAAAGAGGAACAACCAAACTAGCACCAACTCTTTCCGAACTAACATATGAACAAAGACTGTCCAAATTAGAACTACCAACTTTAGATCAGAGAAGAGAAATAGGTGACCTGCTGACAAACTACAGAATAATGAAAGGAATGGAAGTTTTAGATAGGGATGACTTGTTGATATGGGACAACGGTAAAACGAGAGGACACGAAAAGAAACTAAAAAAAGATAGTTACAAAATAAATTTAAAAAGGAACATCTTCCCACACATTGATAGATATAAGGAATAAATTAGACAACGAAACAGTGTGTGCAAACACTATAGAAGTTTTTAAGAAAAAACTTGATGCTGAGAGATACAAAGACGGGTCACCACGAGCATAGCTCCCTTCCCGTATAATACAACTAGGTAAACACACACACACATGACTCGGTGGTGCCGTTGGTAGAGTCCCTGTCTGTCACTACGGCGGTCCGGTTTCGAATCCCGCCCAGGGCTGAAATAATTTCAGTATCGCTGCGCTTCGAGTCGTTACTCCAACTCTCGTGGGCGGAGAGTTGGGGGTATGTATGGGTGTAAAGTCACAGCAGTACCCATAGATCGGTCATATACGAGCTCTGAGCCCTCTTCCGGGAGGGTAATGGCTATCAATCACGAGTTGAACACGTGATCCAAGACCATCGTGATGGTGAATTACACAAACAAATGCAAATAAACGCAGGCACACACAAATATTCAAACACACACACATACACGCACACACACACGCACGCGCACACACACAGGCACACACACACACACACACACACACACACACACACACACACACACACACACACACACATATATATATATATATATAAACATATATATGTATGTACAGTATGTATGTATGTATTGTATGCATATATTTACATGTATATATAATACCAATAAACTAATGAAGACGGTCAGTTATTGTATACAAGATAAACACCATATGAGGACGGAGCCTTTATTTGTACGACGTTTCGCTTATTACAGCTTTTTCAAGTACAAGTTGAGATACAAATGCTTGAGATTAAATAAGGGGAAAGGAGGGAACGGGGAGAGAAAAAGGGGGGGGGGAAGGAGGAGGAGGAGGAGGAGGAGGAGGAGGGTGGGGGGATGGACACTGGGAAAGGATGAGAATGCCGGCCCAAACGTCCGTGAGCGAAATGTCCACAAAGGGTGGTTTAAGTATTTAATATTTTGCTGGCCATGGGTATTAGGGGAATAATGTGAGGAGATATGTTAAACATGCCCCTGTTTTGTTCAATAGTGTTCGTTCCTTGAATGATTGCTGCTTCTAAACACTTCCTGCGGATTTTGTCTGGTTCCCGCATCAGCAGCTCTGCATTCTTCCAGTCCATAAGATGGTTTTCCTTGTTTCTATGTGTCACACATGCATTGGTGGTGACATCATGCCTGACGTCGTAACGGTGTTCACGTATTCGTGTATTCAGGTCACGTGACGTTTCTCCGATGTAAACTTTATCACATCCTGAACACGGAATACGATAAACACCGGCTTTGGTGCTCGGTGTCTGATTGTTGTGTGTTTCCGTCTTCGTGATGTCTTTTATTGTTCTGCTTGTCTGACACACTATTTCCAAGTTGGTGGTTCTTAAAAGACGTGTCAGGTTGGTGGCAATGTCGCCGGTTGGCAACACGAGACGTCTAGTTGTGCTGTCCTGCTGCCTACGGCTTTCCCGAATCTTAGCGGCCTGCTGTTTGCAATTATCTAAAAGAAACTCTGGAAATTTTAGTGTTAAAAAGGTCTCTTTAATAAACCTGCACTCTTCTTCTAAGTATTTTGCACTACATATCCTAAATGCCCTAAGGAAAAAACCTATTACTACTCCTCTCTTGGTCCTTATATCATGGTGGGAGTAGAAATGAATTAAATCATTTTTGTTGGTAGGCTTTCTATACACTTTGAATTCAAATTGGTTACCGTACTTAAAGATGTGTGTGTCCAGGAAAGGAAGAGAATCGTGGATTTCTTCCTCTAGGGAAAACTGAATGGTGGGCTCCACTTCGTTTAAGGCCGTCTGCAAGCGCTGAAGATTGAAACGCCTGGGTGTGATGAGTAAGATATCGTCCACATATCGCAGCCAGGTCACATGCTCGGGAACGATGTTGGCAAAGGGTCCTGTTTCTAGAAATTCCATGAATAAATTAGCCAGGACTGCACTTAATGGAGAGCCCATGGCCATGCCAAATTTCTGGTGGAAGAAACTGTCCTGGAATTTAAAATAATTAAATTCAACACAATCACTTTTAAGCATATTGTATACAAGTATATTATGACACGTAATACTGAACATATCTAGGTTGCGTATACTGATGTAAATGGATACAGGAGATTGCTAAATAGGCCTCGCTGTCGGAGGTCATGCAGCAGGGTCCCTCACAGGCGTCTTATTCCACACTGATGACTACGCAAAAGATCCAGGCGACATTTTTCCAAAGACCCAGAGATGCCTGTGAGGGACTCTGGTGCATTACCTCTGACAGCGAGGTTCTATTTAGCAACCTCCTGGATTGGATTCTTCTAGTGGCGACAACTTTGCTGCACCACATAACATGGAGGTGGTAGTATCGGCCACAGGTTTCAGTCCTGTTGGCTGGAGCTGGAGAACCTTTTTCTTGTAGGCGTGCGAGAAAAATCCCCGCCCAGCTGGAGCCTCGGCTACTACCTTCAAGTCTTCTGGCGACTGCAAATATTTGATCCACCAAAGACTCTCAAGGAGCCAAGGGATTCGATCCCGTTAGCTAAAGCTGGAAACTCCATGCAGGACAAAATTAATGTCGCTGCAGGAATTCGGGAAAAATTCCACCAGCTGGAGCCTCGGTCACAGCAATATATTTGCTGCACCTTTTTTAAAGGCTCTTCATGTCGTAGCTTGGGCCACTGGTGTGGTCTCAGGCGGGAATCCCACCAGCTAATAACAGACTGTCATCATAAAAAAAAAAAAAAAATCTCTTGGCCCCGAAAGTAGTGATCGAAAAAGTGAACAACGTGTATCCATTTACATCAGTATACGCAACCTAGATATGTTCAATATTAGTCATAATATACTCGTATACAATTATTGATACTGTTTTCATTAGTTTATCTGTATTATAGATATGTAGGTATATATATATATATATATATATATATATACATACATACATATATATATATATATATATATATATGTATTGCAGTAATTCACAAGGCACACTTAAAAAAAATATTATGCAGAAAAAACCACTGGGAAATAAGAAGCTTAGTCCGAACGTTTTCGTCTATTTAAGACATTATCAAGGAATACACAGTTACAGAGACAAAGGTGGATATATATACATAAAGTAAAAGACAAGCTAGGAACATGGGAAGTACACACAAGATGCATCACAATCAGGTAGAGCCGATGTTTACATATCATGGACCAAACGTCCGTATATGTAAACATCGGCTCTACCTGATTGTTATGCATCTTGTGTGTACTTCCCATGTTCCTAGCTTGTCTTTTACTTTATGTATATATCCACCTTTGTCTCTGTAACTGTGTATTCCTTGATAATGTCTTAAATAGACGAAAACGTTCGGACTAAGCTTCTTATTTCCCAGTGGTTTTTTCTGCATATATATATATATATATATATATAATATATATATATATATATATATATATATATATGTATATTATATATATATATATATATATATATATATATATATAGTATATATATATATATATATGACCTAAATGAAAACACAATGATACTGGCGAAAGACAATAAAACAAAACTAAAATATATGGAAGCATTATTGATGAGACATATTCAGCCAGAAATAAATATACAACAAAATATGTGTGGAACCTTGGAGCTATATGGGGCACCCCACGGCGCGCCAAGGAGAAACTAAGAGCACCTCTCCCATTTCATGTAGTGTCATATATAATCACAGTTTGTAAATTCTGAAAATAAATTACCAGAAGATGCCTAAAGTATAGGCGAAACGTTGTAAGTTATGTATTTGTTTTTATTTACAAATTTACCATGGATTCATTTGGTAATGTAGTGTTCTCCCTTCCCCCTGCAGAAAGAAAGATAGCGAGAAGTATTGAAAGCATTAGAATGAATATTACTAATGCCGAGTATGCTGTATTATTCAACAGACAAAAAATATTATATATATATATATATATATATATATATATATATATAAGTGTGTGTGTGAGTGTGTGTGTGTAAAAGAGCCCACAAGATATGGAAACTTACTCGATCTTTTGATCACTAGCCGCGAAAGCATGGTAACTGATGTAGAAGTCGGTGAATCTGTTGCAAATAGCGATCACAACCTAGTTAGATTCAAACTCCTAAACAATTTTAGAATAGATACTTGTTTCTAAAATACCCGATTTCAGTAAAGCTCAGTTCATAGAACTACGTCAGGAGCTTCAGCTTACAGATTGGGAGGCAAAATTAAACGAAAGACCTGTAGATCAGATGTGGGAAATATTTCAAAATACGCTCACTAAGATGATTCAAACTTACATTCCTTTTAAGGACAGACGTCCCCCAAATCAGGCTCGCCCAAATTGGCTCGACAAAGAAACTGAAAAAAGTATTGCTAAAAAGAGACAGGCTTATAAGAAATATAAGTGCTCGGGTGCATCTAATGACTATGAAAGTTATGTATCAATACAGAGAGATTTAAAAAAGACAATAAGAAAAAGAAAACGACAATACGAAATGAACATCGCTGAGAAATCCAAAGAGAATCCAAAAGAATTCTATAGTTACATTAGAGATAAAAAGGTTGTTAGGAATCACATTGGTCCACTATTATCTGCTGACGGTCAACTTGAATATTCAAATGAAGGAATGTGTAATATCTTAAACAATTATTTTAGCTCGGTATTCGTAAACGAAACACCTCAAGGTGAATTCCAAACTGAAACCTGTGAAAAGTCTAGGGTAAACTTACTCGGTACGGTAAATATAACAAAAGAAAAAATTAAAAGGTGTATAGACAAACTCAAAGTTAATAAAACACCAGGGCCTGACGGTTGGCATCCAAGAATCTTAAAGGAAATGAAAAATGAGATTGTTCCATTAGAAATTATTTTCAAGAAATCCATCATATCCGGAGATGTCCCAAGAGAATGGAAGCTAGCTAACGTTACTCCCATATTCAAAAAAGGTGACAAAAAGAAGCCAAATAACTATAGGCCTATAAGTTTGACTTCAATCGTAGGAAAAATAATGGAAACTATCATCAGAGATGCTATCGAACATCATTTAGAAAGTAACCGTTTGATAAATGATAGCCAGCATGGTTTCAGACGGAAACGTTCTTGCGTGACTAACTTACTCGAATTCTACAACACAGTTATCTCGAATTATGACAAAAGAAACAATATAGATTTAATTTATCTAGACTTTGCAAAAGCTTTTGATACCGTCCCACACGAAAGACTAATGACTAAATTAGCTTTGCATGGAATAAGTGGTAGCCTATTAGGTTGGACTAGTAATTGGTTGAAAGGTCGAAAACAGAGAGTTGTTTTAAATGGAAAAACTTCTGGATGGAAAAGTGTTGCAAGTGGAGTTCCTCAGGGTTCCGTTCTTGGGCCACTTCTATTCATAGTATATGTAAATGATATAGACCATGGACTAAAATCTACTGTTTCCAAATTTGCTGATGATACAAAACTGTGCGGAGTGGCAAATGATCACTCAAACCAATTAGATATTCAAGAAGATTTAGATAGATTACAGCAATGGTCTGAAAAGTGGCTAATGAAATTTAACACAAGTAAATGCAAGGTAATGCACATAGGTAAAAATAACAGTAAGTACGATTACAAGTTATTTGGAAATTCGTTAACAAAAGTGGATAGTGAAAAAGATCTCGGCGTAATTATCAGTAACGACCTCAAATCACCCAAGCAGTGTATTTCAGCCTCTGAGAAAGCAAATAAGATTCTAGGACTGATTGCGCGATCTTTTGATTTCAAAAGTCCATCACTCATTAACAAGCAATTGTTAGTTCGTCCACATTAGGAATATGCTGTTTCCATATGGTCACCGAATCTCATTAGAGACATTGTCAGATTGGAAAAAGTAAAACAGCGAGCCACAAAACTGATTCCAAATATCAAAAATAAATCATACAAAAATCGACTAAAACATATGAATCTGTTTTCCCTAAAAAAACATAGACTCAGAGGTGACTTGATACAGGTCTTTAAAATTCTAAAGGGAATTGACAACATCAAAAGTGACCAAATTTTTACATTGAATGAGAATCAGACAAGAAACAATGGTCTTAAACTCTCCGGAAATAGATTCAATTTGGAAGTAGGTAGAAACAACTTTGCCAACCATGTAGTTAATGAATGGAATAAACTTCCTGCACAGGTAGTGCAATGTAGTTCAGTTCGAAGCTTTAAGAATCATTTAGATAAATACCTAAGTAAGATGCTGTAATGATTATAATTCATCTTATATTATTTGTTTTTGTTTTGTTATCATTTGTCTGTCTGATTTTTATTTATTATTAGTTGTATGTCAATTAATTATTATTTACTATTTACCTGTTTGTTTATTATTTAACTATACCTATGCATTTATTTATGTATTTTATTTGTTATTTACATTATCATAGTTTTTATTTATTATTTTATTATTAATATGATTTTTTTTTTCGCATCCGACCTAGATATGGATCAAAAGGTCTCCTGTCGGCATGCTCCGCCTTTGTAATCCTTTGTAATCCTTTGTGTGTGTGTGTGTGTGTGTGTGTGTGTGTGTGCGTGCGCGTGTATGTGTATGTAAGTGTGTATGTGTGTGAAGGTATATTTGTGTGCATGTGTGTGTGAATGTTTTTGTGTGTCTGCAAGTGTCTCTGTGTGTGTGTGCGTGAGTGTGTGTGTGTGTGTGTGTGTGTGTGTGTGTGTGTGTGTGTGTGTGTGTGTGTGTGTGTGTCTCATTAATGTGAACACCTTCAAAATAAAACACACCTTGTTATGGGGCCCTTGCTCTGTAAGGGCCCTGTGATTGTTCGTTTACCTACCTACCTATCTGTCTGCCTACCTACCTACCTACCTACCTACCTACCTACCTACATACCTACCTACATACATACATACGCACACACACGCCCAAGCTCGAACAATACATAAATTAAAATCTAAATATGATAACTGGAAATTCAGGATAGAGATTAAGTTGGAACTGTAAATGAATTTGAGGCTAGGGTGTGACGAATTGGAGAGTAAGAGATGGGACCTAGTGAGCATTGCTCCTTAGCATATACTACAAGCAGGTAAATGCAGTTAAGTCAATACACACGCACGTACACACACACATACACCTTTGTAAAGGGGTAAAGGACCTTTTGGTATATATGTGTATATCCTTTTTTCTTCCTGTACGCGACCTCGTTATGGATCGAGAGAGCGAAAAGTGAAACCCGCTACGGAACGAGTCGACATTCGGGAACCCGTGAAGTCACCCAACCCCTAAGCCCCAAAACCCACCATCCCGACTTCGCCCCGTTCTACTACTATTTCCATTTATTTATTTATCATTTAATTTATTTATTTGTCTATCTATTTCTTAACCTTTGCGAGGCTGTCACCCGCCCGGACTTCAATCATGCAGCACCCAATATTATTATTATTATTATTATTATTATTATCATTATTATTATTATTATTATTATTATTATTAGTAGTAGTAGTAGTAGTAGTAGTAGCAGTAGTAGTATCATTATTATTTGTTACTACTACTACTACTACTATTATTATTATTATTATTATTATTATTAATTATTATTATTATTATTGTTATTATTATCATTACTATTATTATTATTATTATTATTATTATTTGTTATTACTATTATTATCATCATTATTATTATTATTATTATCATTATTATTTGTTATTACTATTACTATTATTATTGTTATTATTATGATTTAAAAGGCGGCACTGGCGAGCTGCCGAAGAAAGCTGAGGTCAGCGTGTCACGAAGAAAACGTATCAGGTGTTGCTGATGATACATGCAGAGGTGGAGGGTGACTGCGCAGTTGCACTTTCTCCCATTATCAACCCACTAAGGGAATGCGAGAGCAGCACGTTTCCGATGACACCGCCACCACATGAAGCGAAGCCTGTAAGTAAAATTCCTTTTGTTCTCAACGTCGCCGTCATAGTCTGCTGATGAGCAAATCATAATGTCAAGAGGAACTTAGTCAACAGCGTTGGGTTTAATCATCATCTCGGGAGTCTTAAAAAACTACGTCATGCCGTGTTTGTTACATTTATGTTCCATACATTGCCGTTGTAGATAAAGAAATTATTATTTACAAAATTCAATAATGTTTGTCTCGAAAGGAAAGTATCCAAATTAAGAATGACGTCATGTCGTCTTCAGTCGTTCATCCTGCTCGATACTTTCCACACTGGGAATTCACTTCACGTACTACAGATAAGAAAGGCGAGTACAAAACCAATCATGGCTATAGACTCTGCCATGACAACAGCAAAGAGCCAAAGATTAAAGGCCGTCCGGTCCTCCTGTCGCCGAACTACAGGACCTGCGCCGTTGGCTCCAAGGGCACCGATGGCCGATCCCGCGAAGTAGCAGGCTACACCCAACACACATCCACCACCAAGGTCCCTTACGTAGACCTTCACAGGAAGGTCCTGGTCCAGGTGGCCAATGAGGAGAATCACCAGAAGAAGGCCGTAGACCATTAAAGCGCCTCCTAAGACCACGGGTAGGATGAAGACACCTTTGACGCCCACGCGCTCACACGCCTTCAGGATTCCTTCGCCGCTTCGAACTCCTGACGAAGTACCCGAGCACGCCCCCAGCATGGTCGCGGTGATGCCGGCGATTCCGAGGGAAGTACGCAATACGGCGGAGTCCATCTTGATTCCTCTTGTCGCCACCCGACCCGGCAGAAGCAACTGCTTAGCCCGAACTCCATCTCTGTCAGGAGTTGTTGCACACTGGGATATGGTGGAGGAGAGAAACGACAAGAGACCTTCTGGTCCATAACGGATCATGAGAGTCTTTCCTCTCTCTCTCTCTCTCTCTGTCTTATGTTTATTACCGATTTCTTTTGCACAGAAGTTTCTGAAGAAGTCCTTTAACGAAAGTACTTGATGATGAACTTAGACCAATACTCGTCTTCCTTCACCTCCACGCCGCCATCATAATCATCACCACCACCAGCACTATCACCACCACCACCACCACCACCAGCACTATCACCACCACCACCACCATCATCACCATCATCAACATCGTCATCATCAATATCATCATCATAATCATCATCGTCGTCGTCGTCGTCGTCTTCGTCATCATTATCATCCCTTTCATCGGAAAAGAACCTAAAGGTTCTGGACGTCATTTCTGGTACATGACCTTCAGCCCATACACCAAAGACCTGATAGTGAAAAATAACAAGAAAATGAACGGTCAATCGCAAACACGGGCTTTGGACAGCACAAGGAAGCTCTAACCACAGTCAACTTTTTTAAATTTACAGCTGATTACGTTTCCACATTATGGTTCTTTTACGACCAAGAAAACAAACCTAGACACTTTACGTATTACACAAAATAAAACGTTGATGATACAAGCAAGATGCACAACCACCCCAGAAACCCAAATCCTTCCCTTTGAACATTACACCACACAAGTACAACCTAATAAAAATAGAAAATAAATAAATAAACAAATAAATTTCAGCCCATACACCAAAGACCTGATAGTGAAAAATAACAAGAAAATGAACGGTCAATCGCAAACACGGGCTTTTGACAGCACAAGGAAGCTCTAACCACAGTCGACTTTTTTAGATTTACAGCTGATTACGTTTCCACATTATGGTTCCTTTACGACCAAGAAAACAAACCTAGACACTTTACGTATTACACAAAATAAAACGTTGATGATACAAGCAAGATGCACAACCACCCCAGAAACCCAAATCCTTCCCATTGAACATTACACCACACAAGTACAACCTAATAAAAAATAGAAAATAAATTAATAAACGAACAAATTAAATGATTATGAAATTCATCAACATTTATCTTATTACGAAGCTGTTATTTTTGTAGAACTGGGAACATGTAGTGGAGTCTGTTTTGTCTTAAATTTTTGCAGTTACCAGGGAATTTCCACGAACGGGGTGGATGGATCTTATCATATTTATACTTCCACTAATCCAACACCACTGGGACCTGAAGATTACTAGATTTAATGGATTTGTGAAATTTCAAAATTGCAGATGGATTACTTCTAAACCACATTATACATCCGAAATATCATGTAAATAACAAATCCTGTCAGTTTGGGGCTAAATATTGCCAATCAATGTCATTGCGAAACATCCATTGGCAACAATAAGGTCACCAAGCTTATCCTAGTTGTACCCCTGAAGTCATAGGGAAATGAGACTACTACTATTAGTCTCCTGGACGAAAGCGTTTGGGGGCTTTCTGGATAATACAGCCCAGTCTATGCGTAGCAAGGCCATTAGGAACTCGTTTCAAGTACCTTCAGAAGATCATGGATTACTTAAAAGGATGACTATATCGAACCAAGCCCAGGCAAGGCGCGTTATCAGCACGATTCATAAACGTCAACTCCGACAATGTGTGCATTTGGCACGTTTCCCTGCTCACAGGGTTCTCCATGAGAAACAATCCTCGGTGGAGACGAAGGGGAAGCAGAACTCTTGACTGAGCAAGTCGACTCTTCCATCTGTAAGCTCTGGAATAGGTGTGTCTGCATGGGGAATTGGTTGCGAAGCAACGTAGCTCAGAAAATGATGATATACCAGCAACGTTTGAAAACTGACCTTGTATGTTTCCAGCTTATTAAGTCCTGAAACATAACTACTTAAAGTAAGATATTTATGTTTGATAGATATAGAACTTGAAGTTATGATTAATAAACCGAAGAAAACAATATAAAACTTTCCTTGATGGAAACTAATAGAACGGACAAATTAAAATGAACAAACGATTATATATCTCATTTTATAATTGGAAGAGATATTTCATCTTTTAGTGTAATAAAAATTATATCTATATTCTATAATTGAGTACCATAATGGAAATAAGCGTACATGCTTTTTTGTGTTATCCTCGGCAATTTGCAATTATTATTTCGAACTACGTGGTCTTGTCATCATCTGCACTTCATGCATATTGATTCTTTGCCAAATAAATGTATTTATTATTATATATTATGCTAACACACTAATGTTTTTACGTTGCAACACGTACGTACTGATTCACAGACAAAACGCAGCAAACTATTGTAAATAAACAGTGTGTAGCGGCAAGTGTGGTAAGACGATCAGAAATGGCTTCAATTTTTACGAAAGAAGTTAAGGAAGGACCTCTCAGTACACCAGTTGGTCTCTGGAAGACGTTTGAGCCTGATGAGTATTATAAGTAAGTAATATTATCTAGTTTTTCCAGTAACTGCTCAAATGAAAGAAGATAATTCATTGTGACTGTCAAATGCATGATAGGACGTTGGAACTTAGGTTCTCAAATGTAACAATGTTGCTTTGAATGATGAAATATAAGTTTACCTCACACAAGTCGTCATGGTATTCTGCAATGGGTATCAATATTTGTTCATTAAAGTAAATGTCAGCTTAAATTATAGACTGGGTTATTCAGGTTTGAATTTCATTTTTGACAGAACATTTCATTCATCTAGAATTATAAAACCTATGGTTCAATCCCAATATCATGCAGACACATTTTTCACTTCTTTCTATTGTTATTATTTTAGTTGTGCACACCTATGTAAATAGCATTAAAAAATTAAATATTAATTTTGTAAATGATAATACATGAACATATGCGATTTTCTTGGTGGAATAAATAACTAAAAGCTTGCTACAAGCATATCTACTATCAAATGAAGCTGCTAGAATATGGTATGGATGCCATGCTGTTGTCTGTCCAGTCCAGTCACTGTCAGTTAGATGATGGCTTTCACATTGTGGATCAGGTATTATAATTATTCAAAAACAGGTGATGTCAATAAGGGCTGCTACAAAGACAATAGGGCTTCCTTGGACTTTATGAGAGAACACGGGGTTCTGCTGTCATCTGTTAATTGCCCAAGGTACAATAATAATCAGGCTGTCAGCATCCGTGATGACAACCCAAATGATCTTTAGAATTTGAGGTACCGAATTACTAGATATAGGTTAGGTTAGGTGGGTTAGATTAGGTTAGGTAGGTTAGGTTAGAATAGACGAATTTATCATCTTTTCATTTCTTCGACCTCAGCATCTATCGAAACAAACATGGTGTATCATTCAACTGCCGCGACTTTGTTTGTTAGTAAATTATTTTTAGCAAGTTTTTTGTTGTTGATTTCTACCAAGAAAATATCATATTACGTTGATGTATTATACTTGTAATTTACAAAATTAATAATTAGTTATCCATTGCTACATAGCATAGGTGTACACAACTAAAAATTTACTTTTCTGTTTTGCATTTGAAAGATTCTATGGAATTATTGTTATTTTATAATATGCTATATTAGATTAGGAGCTATTGGACAGTAGCTATGTTATAAATATTCACATTTAGGTGATTCTGCTTTTGGAGACTTAAGTAGGAGGATAACCTAGTCCTTTAACTACGAGATTAGGGACTTAGTAGGTTAGCAACATTTGAAGTGTTTTCACCATTGGTATCAATAGTATGACATGCTGTTTTCACCCTATTGCTATGTATTTGTGGAAAAAAGCTTGGTGATATGTTAATGATTATGTTAGATTAGGTTAAGGGGGTTAACTCTCATTTCGGTGATTCGCTCGATCGGATTATATTTCTGGTCCTCCCAACCTTATCTTTTTATGTAAGACAATGGAAATTTAACACAATGTGCAGGGAAATGGGGTGCATCTGTGACAGAAATTTCATTGAAATCCATTTAGAAATTTTTACACAACAGACGATTTACTTGCAATTTTGAGTTATTTTTGAAATAACATTTATTTTTCCAAAAGTATGAGGAGAATAATGATTTCCTTTGGTGTACAGTTAGACATCCAGATGTACCTAAACTAGTATACTCATAATTATAAGTGAAAAAGAAAGTCAGCCAGCCTTACAGCAAATTATATAAAAAAAACCCCATAAAATCACAACTTTAAAAAATTTTCAAAAATATATATCAAGTAGGTTAAGAATGAATTTACTAATATTGTTAGATATAAGTATCACGATAATTTTCCAACAAGAATGATCAAAATTGCTTATTTACACATGAAGTTATAGTTACTTTTGTGCGAAAAAACTAGTTTTGAGAAAATAGCATTTTTATGTTCATATATTCACTACTCCATAAAAGTGCCTCCAAAGAGTATCAAATGCACATATCTACTTACATAATCCTTTGACCATTTCTGGGAAGTAAGCAGCAAATGTTCATTACATTTCTTTTCTACCCATACCAGCTCAGAATCGTGACAATCCTAACCTTCCATATCCTTCACATAATGAATGGTACACATGCATTACAATCCCTTTGCTAAGGTGAGTATTCTTGCACTTCTCAGGTTCAGAATGGAGCAAAATACTTCGGCAACTATCACATCTGACATATTTAGTTATGGAGTAGTGAATTTATAAACAAGAAATGTATAAAACAGGATAGCACGTGGAGAAATTACGCACGCATACGCTGAACCCTTTTTCGATCGCACTAACCTATTGTACAACAATATCAGAGTATAAAATTCTCAAAAAAAAAAAAAAAAAAAAAAAAAAAAAACGACAAAATACAACGAAAACAAACCATAGCAAAGAAAGGGGCATGGCTGACGGGCGGACCTTTAAATCTCTGGCCCTTTAAACCCACCATTACCTGAGAAGGGTGGCGTTATACGTCTGGAAACCAGTCCCATGGTGTTCAGGGACACCACACCAGTCCACACACGAAGTTTGACAAAATCGAGTATTTTTCACCGAAATGAGAGTTAACCCCCTTAAGTTAGGAAGGTTTCTGCTAAATACTGGCTGGAATTTTCAGAATCTTGTAATCATTTATTGACAGAGATACTGATCCTTTGTGGCCATTGAATTATGGTGTTGAAGGGGAAAAAAATGGCATAGCTTTTTATTATTCCTGTGTTATGGGTCTTGTCCAGTGATTCATTAAGCCAGCAAGAAAGCTGTTGAAAAACAAAATTTTCGACCTATTGTCTTAAATTTAAGCTGTGCCTTCACTTAATATGGACCAGCCCCAGTAGGATACATGGGGTGGAACTTGGGATAGGGAGTTATGGGTGGGTTATGGGTAAACCTCCCTGGAACACCCAGTGCAGTGTAGGTTGCCTAGCCATGTAAACCCCCCCCCCCTGTGGGGTGCATAAATTGGTTTCTATTTACAGGTAGAAATAGAATAATTAACACTAACTTTGGCAGTTTCCATGGCTCACAATAGCAGTGTTCAAGAAATATACCATTGTTCACTGATGTAAAATTAGCACAGTTTCTGACAGTGTGAAAAACATATTTGTCCGATAGTTTTCCTGCTGATAAGAAAAATAATTAATTAACACTACCTTGAGTAATTTCCATGGCTCAAATTGGTAGTATTCAACAAAGCCACCATTATTCACTAATGTAGAATTGACATGGGTTTTGGTATAAGTGAAAAACATTTTCTCTGTAGTGTTCCTGGTGATTTGGGCAAATCTAATGTTTGTTGTAAAGGATCTGCATGTTCTAGAAGTGTCATATTTTTGGCAAAATTTCTGTCAGGAATTGCTGTAGCAGTAATGATATTGTCATCTATAGTTCTGGCTGAAATGTACCAATCATACACTATTCTGAGCCATCTAGTAAGTGCATGGGAAAAATTACTCATTGTCTAATCACAATTAGAACACAAAACTATTTGAAATTACTTCTATAATCTCTATACAGTAGAAATAACACACTAGACTAAGGTCACTGTACATTGAAAATGGCATCATCCATATTGTAACTCTGGTCTGAAGGTGTTTCCCTCAGCTTAATAAAATTGCTTAGGGGTGGTAGTGCATAGAGGCATCCAATGTGGGACTTGAAGTGAAATGACCAGGTAACTGATGATACAGTAAACCTTTGTTATACTGAACCTCATTACACCAAATTTTGGTTGTAGTGACCCTAGTGAGACCTATTGACCATTTGTCTGATATACCGAACAAGTGGATAGGAGGTAAAGGGAACACGGGCTGAGGGAAATACTTTTATTCCTGACTAGGTTCCTCTGAAGAAGCCACTCAGGCAACACTAGTCAGGAATAAAAGTATTTCCCTCAGCCCATGTTCCCTTTACCTCCTATCCACATTCGTCACAATGTATACACATACCGAACAAGGTTATACGTGGTGCAAGGTTTGGTATAGGTGGCAGGAGGGAGACCTTTTGGTTATAATGACCAAGCCTTCTCCCTAATTAGTTCAGTACATAGAGCTTACTGTATATATTACTATGATAAACCAACCCCAAATTTGATATGTACAGAAAGTTTGATATAATAACCTTCGGATATGTCGAACTTTCAGTTATAATGACCAAGCCTTCCCCCAATTAGTTTGATATATTGAGAGTTTACTGTACTCTGTATTTATGGCAGTATAGATCCAAAGTGTTAGATAACAGGTTCCTTACAATAAATAATTGCTGTAATGTGTTCATTAGTTTTAAAAGTTCCACTATGCTGTCAGTGGTCATGCATCAGAAACTACTTGTAATCTTTTTTAATTAGTATGTCAACATTAAATTAATGCAAGTTTCAGAAGTAAAAATCCTATTATTTTTGTTGAAGTGAAAATA
This sequence comes from Oratosquilla oratoria, assembly GCF_046742065.1. Classification (NCBI taxonomy): domain Eukaryota; kingdom Metazoa; phylum Arthropoda; class Malacostraca; order Stomatopoda; family Squillidae; genus Oratosquilla; species Oratosquilla oratoria. Next base: position 56,845,852 of record NC_134779.1, read on the forward strand.
TAGAATATTTCTACAAAACTAATGTGATTTTTTGCAGATATTTCCTCGAGAGGAATGAGAGACCAGATGGCCGGGGGTTGAAGGAATACAGAGATATGAAAGTGAGTGTTGGAACAATAACAACAGCAGAAGGATCGGCAACTGTTCGTATGGGCAACACCTCTGTTGTCTGTGGAATTAAGGCAGAGATTTGTATGCCCACACGACAAAATCCAGACAAAGGGTTTGTTATCCCTAATGTGGAGTTGTATCCAAGTTGTTCACCACTGTTTAGGGTAAGTTTATTTGTCAATAATTCTTTTGTTGTTTATTCACTCACCTATTGGTTGTAAGGTTTCATATATACACTATGTGTAAGTGCATTGCCTCTCCTGTATATTAAAGTTAGAGGAATACACAAACAAAGCAAGTCTTCTGATTAAGTTCATACTTTACCTGTACACATAAGCTTTCTGTATATCTGCACATGTCAGAGTGAAGGCAGACCATGCCAAGTTGGCAAAAGAGAACATACTCTTGGCCTAAGAGGGTGGGCTTTCCCCTCACCCCAGTATTAACAACACATAGATTGCAATACAAATTTTCTGCACTGAGTGATGTGTGGACCAGTCTGGTGGATGTATCTAGATTTCAAGAAGCTACTAGTCTCCTGCAGGAGACCAGCAGAACCTTAGACAATGCAGAACCTAGAGAACAGATTGATTGACAATGGGCCATTGTGTGGGCACCATGTAACTGATATTATTTTATGATTTCAGGCAGGTCCCCCTGGAGAGAAGGCAATGGCTACCAGCCAATTTCTTATGAATACATTGCAAAACTCTAATGTTATGGAGTTAAAAGACCTTGGTATTATTCCATATAAATATGCTTGGTGCTTATATTGTGACATCATCTGTCTTGACTATGACGGCAACTTGAGTGATGCAACCCTGGTGGCACTAATCGCAGCATTGCAAGATTTAAGACTACCAGGAACCACATGGGATGAAGACAAAGAACTCCTTGAAGTTCAGAAAGAGAGAACTATTGCCCTTACATTAAAGGTATATTTGCTCTGTATTTAATATTATTTTTCAAATTGTTGTTGAATGGGAACCAAATCTAAATGGAGGTATGTTCTGTAGCCAGGCCTATTAGAGAACTATTGCCCTTACATTAAAGGTATATTTGTTCTGTATTTAATATTATTTTCCAAATTGCTTTTGAATGGGAACAAAATCTAAATGGAGGTATGTTCTGTGGCCAGGCCTATTTAGTGTTTGTGCTGTGTCAAAGCTGGGTGGCGGGTTGAATGCAGTCATACCAATATGGTTCTTGCTTGTCATGGTAGGGATTTCTTTTTTAGGCAGATATCTGGGTGAATCAGGTTGGTATGGAGTTTAGGGCTCAGATCTGTGCGGGAGCCCCTTGAACTCTCCAAACTCTCACATCACAAACAGAATCCACAAAAAAAAAAAAAAAAAAAAAAAATCCCCTGTAGCATTCTGTACAAGACAACTTCCTCTCTCTCACTGTACACACAATACATCCGTACAGAAGCATTTACAAAAGGAGAAGGGCAAAACAGATATATAGGGAATTTCATTATGACACCACTAGTCATTTCTGAAAGGTGAGCATCCTATACAATACCAGTTTATGTGCTTCAATAATTTGTGGATCTTGGCTCACAAGTGTAACTAAGATATACGGTACTACCCTCTCTTGGTTTTGTGTGTATATGATATTTATTTGTTCCTGTTGAACCTTTGTGGCGTTTTGTTGGGTAAAAAACTCCAGGAACAGGAATTATGTAAACTAGTCTATTTTTAGTCTCTGTAAACATACTCATAGTTGATTTCATCCATGTTGTTTTTTAACTCAATACACATAAGTGAATGCATGTGGTTATTGTCGTTTTTGATGTGAATAAGTAACTAGTATTGTTGATAATGACTAATGATGCATATATTTATACATTCACAGGTTTTCCCAGTGTCCACAACATTCACAATCTACAGTAATGATATACAGGTAATGTAATTAAGTTATGTAAATCAAATATTTTGGACAAATAATTAGTTGACCCTCAGTATCACAATGAAAAATTTGGTGAATTTCTGTCCAATGTAGTCAGTTGTTGGGATAGAGTGAGAAATGAGGAGGTGAGGAGAAGAACGGGGGGTGGAAAGGGAGTTGGGAAATAGGGTTGATGAAAGAGTATTAGGATGGTTTGGACACATGGAAAGAATGAGTGAAGAAAGACTAGTAAAAGAGGTATGGAAGGCAGATGTGGAGGGAGTGAACATGAGGGGACGTCCTAGGATGAGGTGGATGGATGGGGTGAAGGGGGCTTTGGGGAAGAGGGGAATGTCTGTTGAGGAAGGATGGGAGAGGACAGAAGACGGGTGAATGGAGAATGGTTGTATATGGATTATGTTGTGATGCATGAGATGGAATGGGGGGGTGAGGTAGTATGTGTGAGCAAAATGTGACGCAGCCCGAAGGGACTCCCCGTCTTCTCCTTTTATGCATGGGGGGGAACGGACGGAGAGGGGGGGGGGTCGCAGCTTTAATGAAGCGGCCTTGTTGTGGATGTGCTGTGTCTTGCGACACTGCTTCTGACCCAGGGCAGTGGACAAGGTGCAGGGATGACCTGTCATCTAGGAGGTACTAAGATAAGAGGGAGGGTGGAGGGGTGTGGAGTGTATTCGGCGATGGAATGGGTGGGAATGATTTTATGCCTTTTGCTTTTTGTCTACCTCCCTTGTAAGGGGGAAAAAGCCCAGGTATTTGTATGTATGTATTATTATTGTTATTGTTATTATTATTATTATCATTACTGATATTATCATTATTGGTATCACAATTATTTATTACTATTATAATTATTATTATTATTATTTTTATTACTTGGTATATGTACGATAAAATTATTATGTATGTTACTGCAACTGTGTATATCTCTGTGAAGCTCTAGGTGGCTGTGGCAGACACTCCCATAAGGATGCCTTGGATATATATATATTTTTTTTTTTGGGGGGTCTGCACATCAGAAGTCAAAGTTACTAGGTCCAAGATAGTGGGGGGTTGACTTTATTACATACATATACCAAGGCTTTTTCCCCCTTACAAGGGGGGTAGCCAAAAAGAAAAAGGCATAAAATCATTCCCACCCATTCCATCCCTGAATACACTCTAGATGTTTCTACGAACTTTGCAGGAAATGTTTGTGTGGAAAGCAGAAGTGGATGGAGGGAACTTGAGGGAAATACAGTGTGGTGAATGGATAGGGTGAAGGGGGCATTGAATATGGAAGTAGTGTCTGTGGAGTAGGGAAGAAAGATTACAAAAGATGGGGATGAGTGGAGAGTAGTTAAATGCATGGGGAGATGACGTGGCCCAATGGGATGTTCTTGTATGCTTCATAATTTTTTTATTTTTATTGAAGGGGTGGGGTCTCCATAAATTGAAACAGTGGGGTAAACCAGCTGTGGATGTTGGGCCCTATTTTGGAGGCACTGTGCCTTGCTGCATTGCATGTGACCCTAGCATTGTGGCAGAGAACAAGAGTGACCTTTCTTCTAGATGCTAAGATGGGAGGGACAAGGAATGGGATTTTGGACAAGTGTATGCTGTGAATCAGCCTTCCCTCTTAAAGGCTGATTCATTTGCTTCCACCTTTTCTTGTGTAACCTATCATACACTCCCCAAATTCTACTTAACAACCAATCTTCCTATGCTCCCTTCTTTGTCACCACTACCTTCACCTCTTCTTCATACCATTAAGGTCTCTTCTTCTATTCCCCAACTGCTTATAAACTAAGACAGTATTCCCCTTACTTTTCACATAAGGAGAGCTGATAGCCAGTATTATCTTCTCTCCCCATTAGCTGGTGATATAGGAATAAACCCACATTAACACAACACAGATAAACTGTCCAGCATTTGTTCTCAGATTTTTATGGGAAGGGTTGAGGACTTGTGCTAATCACTGTCTACTGTGGGGCTCCAGATATCCCATCATTGAAACTTGAGACAAACAATTATTATTATTGCTAATGATATTACCCCCTGTGTTTATTTTATCATTATATATTTTTTATTTTTTCAGCTGGTAGACCCAACAGCTGAGGATGAAGAGCAGGGGAGTGGAGAAGTGAGTGTAGTAATGCTCGACGATGGAACAGTGGCAGCAACACACAAATCGGGCGGACATCTTCTCTTATCTGAAACACTTATGGAGTTTATTGTAATTGCAAAGGGTAGAGTGAAGGAAGTCAATGAAACAGTCAGAAGAGCTCTATCATCTAGCTGAAAGAAATCTAAGATAATAAAATGACAAATATGTTGGTCCATTTTATTCAGTATGGTAACCTTACTTTTACAAATACACATATCTAAACTAATTAAATCTTTGGCACAAATATATGTAAACACAAATTTCCAACTACAATCTTCGATAGAATGTTCAAGTTAATGGTAAATATCTTATGTAAACAAAGTAGCTAATTATACATTCTATACAAGATAAATAATTTTACCAAAATATAATATTGGAATGAAATGGAATGTAAAAAGAAATTAGAAAGGTAACATGGAATGCATGGGCACTGCTAATGTCATTTATTTACTTATTTTTTTGTGAATTATGCTTCATGTGTGCATCAATTTTCTGTCCGGGTGCAAAAAAGAGCCAATGCCAAAATGTGACCAAACTGGCCTTTAAAAATATACATTAGCGGATAAAATGGAAAGTGGAGGGAGAACCAAGGTTTCTTGGGCCCAAGTCACCTGAACAACAATATTATTTGGCACCAAGAGGTCGAGCTCATACTTTTATACCCAAGGCCTTTTTCTCCTCAATATATATATATATGTGTGTGTGGCAGTCGAATCAATCATACACCCACATTTACATACATATCAAAGGGTCTTATGCAAAGTCAAAGGATCTATCCTCCCCATCATCCATTCAAACCCATTCACTACCCCTCCCATCATCACAACTCATGGAAGATGGGTCATCCCTGTGTTATCACCTTTGATGTCCAGCGTGCACATACACGCAGATGGAGCCAGAAGTACTTGAATGTCTCTCCAATGTCTTCCAACCAACTCTCCTGAGACCATCTATTGTCCTCCAGATCTCCCAGGGGACAATCTATTGTACCTAGTGATCCGAGGCACTAGATTTTCCAGCCAATGCCCTGAAGTGAACAATAGGTCTCGCCACATTTTGGGTCAGATGCCCGAAACATCTGCTTTAACAAAAGAAGCTGCCAGTGTGTAATAGAGACTCCCAGACATCTGCATCTTGCACCTGTCATTGTCACTCAACCAAACCTTTTTTGTTATGCATATATGGCGACCCTTTGTAAATATATCTGATCTGGCACCCCCCAGTCTCCCTTGGAGGTTGCATTGTATATGTAGACAAGAGAGCAGTCTAGAACATTAATGTAAAAACAACTCCCAGACTTTCATTCACCAATGTAGAGACCAAACAACAGCTCTACACATATCCCCAGCCACATTACTCAGGCCAAAGGCAATGCAGTGAGACATATAGCAAATAAAACCCATTCAATACACCTATTACCTCACCACCTTGAGAATGATGGTTCACCCTACTGTCACAATACTCAGGTCAAAAGCAATGCAACAAGGCCAGCTCTTCCATGGAAAGGCCTGACAACAAAAATTGGTTTACCCCCACTTCTTCATCCACTAAAAATAAATTATGAAGCAGATGAGAATATCATCTCTTTATCCAATCACAATCTCCATTTACTTCACTGCTCAACAAAGTGTATTCAAAACCCTCCATCATCCTAACCATCACACTGTCTTGCTTTCAAGCTCATTCCATCCACTTCTCTCTTTGCTAGTTTTCCTTCTTCCATTCTCTTTCTATGTCCAAACCACCTCTGTACTGTGTTCTACCCTGACACCTTCCTTTCCATCCCTGTACTCTGCTTTACCTCCACATTTCTCTATCCATTCTTGTAATACCTATCATATTTCTCTGACACTTCCTCTCAAAAAGTATCTTCCTTTTCACCACATTTATATTCAAGTTCCTGCTCCATGTAGTACTGTGGGTACAATCACTCCTATATCCAACTTCTTTGCATTCTTCTTCAAGTGCCTCTTTCTCAACATGTTTCATTCCACTAGACATTTATTCACTTTACTCAGTAATTCACCACAATAGAGATGCGAGTCTCCTGCAGGAAACCTGGGGGATTGGAATAATTGACCGATTCACCTCCATATCCACTCCTCCATTCACTTCCACAAGCAATCTTGGAAGACCTGTGGGTCTTCTGCAAGAGAGACCATGGGCAACAGATGGATGGATTGATTACAGCCTCAGATAATTGATAATATAAAAATTTTAACGTTGGTGCTTTTAAAACTTGAACATGACACTTGCCCATTTTGCACTCTGACAGAACAATACGGATATGAAACGGGTCCAGAACAATTAGTTGGAAATTACAAAGATCAAGTGGAAGTTGATTGTACGACTGAAGTTCTGCATTAGAGGGAAACACTTTACTTCACCTATTGTATGTGGTAGAATAATGTATCAAACTATTTCTACGCTTTTCTAGTTACCAATATAGATCTCTCATGGAACGTTTATATAAAATACTAACACCTGAAATAAACAATGGAATATGAACACTAACATACTATTTTAAAATCAGAATATCTACTGAGGAATCTACTTCACTGAACAACAGTCAACTACTACAATTTGTTTATCTTCCCTACCTGAAGGCACTACTTCAGTTCAGATTCATATAGTCTGAATATGAAACATCAGAAGCAGCTTCATGTAGTCACCAAGTTAGTTCACTAAATGTGTCCATATTTTCAGGTTCACATTTCTATGAATCTCACTGATACTAGTGAGGCACTGAAGATAAACATTTAGTAGCTAACTGCTTATACTTGTACTAACTTTAATTTCACAACTTCACTAGCCATTTCCAATTTGATAGGGCAGAAAAATGCAGATCTAATTAACATAAAAAAAGGGAGCACATTTGGCACTTTTTAATTCTAGTCCAACTATGCAAGAGAGACCTGGAGCAATGGACTGATTGATATACTCGACATTTCCCAAATTCCATGTTAATGTGTTAGGAAACCAAAGTCCTACAAACCACTAATACTGTTATGGTATTTTGACTTACAAATGAAATGATAAATTGAGATTTTTTGACAGTATGAATCTAACCTGTCCAGTCCCATAGTAAATCAACTTAGAATATTATACATCTCTACTTTCTTTACTCCAGCGTAGGCAGCTTCCAACACTTCTGTAACAGACCCCAATGGGCAATAACAGCTGTCATAGGGTCAAGAAGAACACAATGATGGGCCCTAGCACCCCAGGGACTGTACAGGTTAACATGCTCATGGTGAATTTTTGAATACTCAAAATAATTTTCTAAAATATCTTAAAAGAAGCTACGAGTCTCAAATTAAATAAAAAGATATGCTGAAAAAGAGTTTATAATGTCTTCTATGCACAAAATTGTTTTTAAAAATCACAAAATGTTTCAATGAAGGACGAAAATCAGCTTAAACAAGGTACGTCCTCAATATTATGTTTGAAATAACTGCTGATCCATGTTGGTCTGGAAAACAAGAGCAGTTACAAGTAGCATTCACCATCCAATCATGCATGCTGCCATTTAGTAGCTGCAGACTGCAAATGCAAATTTATGGCACATCTTTGGCAGATATGATTGTTTTGCTGATATGATTTGAGGGAATAATTGAAGGCAAATGTTCATATCATTTTCATTCACATGCTTTAGGGCAGTGATTTACATGTGGCTGTGTACTCAAAAAGTTTAAACTGTCTTGAGGTTGATCCAATTCAAAAGCTGGTCCACACAAATGACTAGTATCTACTCTCTTCCTAAAGACCTTCCTCTATGTTGATTAAATACAGCTGAGAAAAACTTCCAACTTAGTTCTTATAGGGTAGGTTGACCATACTGTGGGTTTGCCTTCAAAGATAGATAGATATATATATATACATACATATATATATATAAAGAAGAAAGGGGGACTTATTTGTTTCAAGTAATAGCAAGAAAACTGAAAAAAGTATGATAAAGTTCATAGACCTATATATTTGGACTGTACATAACTGGCCAACTGCACAATGACCCTAACACCAGCCAGGCTGATCCCAACTTTTATAGACATTTACTGAGGAACCACTTCAGCAACTCCATCTCTACATTTTCTGGTAAAAAAAAAAAAAAAAAAAAATACAACATTTTAATGCCTATTTCTCACCTCACTGACCGAGATACATCCCTACTTGCAGTCCATTCAATACAGAAATACTAGACATGTACTTGAGCTGGTGAACCAATGTAAATAATGACTGGAAACAAGACCAGACATATGATGTACAGTGGAAAAAAAAAATATATGCAGCAAAAAAGACAAACAAAACAACGCATACATTTTAAACCAGTCAGTTTCTTGTATCTGTCGGTACCTTGTCCACAGAAACACATACTGCTGGTAGAGGTTCTGATGTTTTGCAATTTGCTTAGATGCCACAATTTACCTCTCTGTTGTTATTATAGTGAAAACATTGAGCACTGCTCCTGCCACTATCCAATAAGGCTTCTTGAGGACATGAAGGTTGTTTGCACAATGATGCTAGGCAACTTGATCATCCCTTTCTTCCAGGGTGTGCATTACTTTCTGGATAACCTCAAGGTTTTGTGAAACTAAAGAGAACACATCATATAAAAAAAAAAAGTCTTTGGACATATGCCAGCAAGTGCTACTGATGTCTTTCAAGAGGAATAGGGCAAAATGAAGAAAGGAGACTTCAACAATTGAACACTGTGGTTGGAGCAACAATTTTACCTTCTACTTCCACATGAGGATACTCGCTGGACTAGCAGGTGAGTGTTGCCATTTGCGATGAAGGCTGAGGTGATGGCACTTTGAACCCTGTTGCCAGAGAGCTGAACCAAGGACATGGTTTATTAAATCCCATGATACAAAGTCCTCTGTAAGGGGCACCATCCTAGCCTCCTCATAGGAGGAGCTTGCAGCATTATACCAAATCACCTTCACGTGAGGACAACTAGACAACTTTGATGACATTTCCTGAGTGATCAGCAAACAGATTTTGACAACTGAATATACAAGACAGTCAGACATATGAATAAGAACCTGCTCACTTTCCTCATCCAGACTGGCAAAGTCACTTCCACCAACTTTTGGATACAAATTTTTACAAAGTCACTTCCATCAAGACTTGGATACAAATTTGTATTCCTTATGGTAAAAGCAAAATACAATATACAAATGCAGACAAGATACAAGCATGTTGGGTGAATTCAAGAACATGCACTTCAGTTGGAGTCGAGGGAGATGAAAAATAACTGAATTGCATCATAAATTAAATTACTTGGGTAGCATATGAACTAAAAACAATTGAATGGAGCAGTTAAGAAACATGTAGCACTTACACAGCACTAGAGTTTGCAGACCTCACATCCCACAATAATTAATGGGAGTATTCACAGCCTGAAGTATGCTAGGGGTTACTAGGCTGGATAGAGTGAGAACTGAGGAGGTAAGGAGGAGAGCAGGGGTGAAAAAGGAATTGAGAGATAGGGTTGATGAAAGAGTATTGGGATGGTTGGGACACATGGAAAGAATGAGTGAAGAAAGATTAGTAAAAGAGGTGTGGAAGGCAGAGGTGGAAGGAGTGAACATGAGGGGGTGACCAAGGATGAGATGGATGGATGGGGTAAAAAGGGCTTTGGGAAAGAGGGGAATGTCTGTTGAGGAAGGAAGGGAGAAGACAGAAGATAGGGGTGAGTGGAGAATGGTTGTGTATGGATGATGTTGTGATGCATGGAAGGGAGTGGGTGGGTGATTGAGGAGAGGGAGTATGTTTGGATGATATTTTGATGCAGCCCGAAGGGATTTCTCCCCATCCTTTCTTTTACTGCACTAGAGGACGGAGGGTGGGAGAGGGGTTGTTGCTGATTAAATGAAGTGGCCTTGATATAAATGTGCTGTCTTGCTACATTGCTTCTGACCCAGGGCATTGGGCGAGATGTAGGGATGACCCAAGATAAGAGGGAGGGAGGGGAGTGAATGGGAGTGGAGTATGTGGGGATGGAATGGGTGGGAGTGGAATTTATGCCTTTGTTTTTTGGCTACCTGTCTTGTAAGAGGGAAAAAGCCATATGTATGTATTCACAGCTGCCATATATCACAATATCATAAAAAACACATGCCTTAAAAAAAAAAGTCCAGAAAATATAGTTATGAAGCCACTATGAAAGTTGGAGGTTTCCAAATGTCTTCCATGTACAGCCCAGATATCTAAGGGTGTATGCTGCTACGTGTCTATATTTCTGTAGCAAAAGTGGATGAGATGGAGGAGAGAGGGTGTCACCATGTAATGAAGCAGTGGGGGTAAACCAGTTCCAACAGTCAGGCTCTGCTATGAAGGTGCTGTGTCTTGCTGCATTGCCTCTGACCTGAGCAGTATGAGTGTGGCAAGGGACAGGGATGACCATTTATCTATGGGGAGCTAATATGGGAGGGGATGGATGTATGGTGGGTGCATATTTTGGCTTGGCCATCCCTCTTATAAGGGGGAAAAGGTCTTTTGGTATATGCATATATGTATGTATGTAGTACAAGCCTAAGCATACATGGAATCAAGCCAGCTCATTTCACTGAACTGGCTTCACTGAAACTGACATGAAAATTTGCCTTACTTGGCTACAATTGAAGCAAATCCATCTAGATTTCTAAACTACTTTTTAAATTAAGAGCATTGGATTCTATAAATAATATTTGCATTCTTTTGTTTGTCACAACAGAATGAGGGACAGTAATCCACAATAGAATGCTAATGCTATAAAAACTAAACACAGTGTATTCGTTATCACATCTATGAGTAGAGTTTAAGAACTTTGGCAGATCAGTAGATGAATTGCATCATTCTTACAATAAAGAAAAGAAAAAAAAAATGTGATACTAAAATGTGACAAGATATGCAACATTTACAACAACAAAACAAAAATAGTTTCTACAAAGACTTAACAACTTGTAATTCTCAATCTAAAGATTATAAAATATTTCTACAAAACAAGGAATTTAATTTTCAAAATAATCTAAGATTGCTAATAAAAAAAGTGCCTATTAGCCGAAGAACCACTTTGGATAAATCACTTTTTATTTATCATAAAAATGTGAAGGTAGTCATCTTGCCATTTAAATAAAATATAAAATTACAGTATTTCTATTACTGGTACACAAGAACCAAATCTCTGTAATCACACGTATTTGAATCCAAAAGTGCTGATTTCATCATATTCAGAGTTAGTAAAATGTCCAGTATTTAGAAAATATATATAAATATGTAATAAAAACTAGAGACTAAAGCTATAACGACTGAACTACTGCGAAATAACACAGTATTATGACTGAAATGTTATATAATAGGGTGCAGTGTCTTTTGAAGCAATGTGTGCATGCAGGTATATGTACACAAGAATACTGCATGAACACAAAAACTAGATTTATAAATACAAAATATGAAACTCATCTTCCCTGTAAAGAAACGTTTGAGCACACCTGTAAAAAATCTATCAAAATAAAAAAGGAATGATGTATTCGTATATGAACTGCACTGGGTAGCTTGGCAAGTTTATAATTACAAAAGTTCTGCTGGATTTGCAGCAGCTGGCCCTGCGACCTCCCATATAGTTGCTGCCAATCGTCGTGTATGTTCCAATACACATGGAGAGGTCGCAAGACCTAAGTGCACACAGAGCAATTCGTACATGTGAAGCCGACTCGGGTCTGTGCCTGGGAATGCTTCCAGGCACAGTGCCTTGTAGAAGTCCTGGCACAGGACACCTGGCAAAGGCAGCTTTTCCAAGACACTTTCGTCGAGGGTCACGGCTGGTCTAATAGGATTTCCTCCACTGTCCTCGAACCAAAGGAAGTAGGCATAGTTGAAAGTGGTATCTTTCCACATAAGAGACAAGTGGCCTCTTGCTAAATGCGAACGTGCAAACTGTACCATGGACCAGACACGGGCAACAGTTAGGGCCTGTGGACTCTTGGTTGGGGTGTCATCCTCCTTTTCAGAGTCTTCATTTTCGATATGAAGAGTTGGAGCTGTCAGCTGATGATTAGAACGATCAATGTATAGGAAATGAACCAAGCCTGGAAACTCCTCTAAGTACTTGTTGATTGAGAGAGCTGATCGGCAGCCCAGTGTCATGTTACGCAATGCCTTAACCTCTAAAAAGTGCCAGTAGTCTTCCATCTTGGATGTTGCTAGTTCTACTGCTGACTGAACAAGTGGATCCCCATGAGGAGTGGTAATAGCGAGGCAAGAAGCTCGCCAAGCTCCTCGCATTGCCTCCAGGGATGCCGACAGAGAGGCCTCTACTCTTGAGGGTAGGTTTTCATCCCCTCCTGATTTCAACCATTCCTCTAAACCGCTACGTTTGACTCCATCCCATCTGTTGCTGACCTGAAAACAAGAATGCTTGATTACGTATATGAGAAATATTAAGTGGAAAACACTCTTTTCATCTTATAAACCACTGAAAATAAAAGAGGGAGGGAGGGAGGGGTGGTGAATGGGAGTAGAGTATGTGGAGATAAAATGGGTGGGAGTGGATTTATGCCTTTTGAGTTTGGGAAAAAGCCCTTGATGTTTGTATAAACCACTGCACTGAAGATGCATGGATCAGACTTTTGTGGTACAGCAGATTTGTGAGAAGGCTTCGGCCAAATATAAGGATGTTTTTTGGGGGCTTTATGGATTTGGAGAAGGCATAACAGGGTAGACAGAAAGGCACTGTGGGAGGTATTGCATATATATAGGATTGGGGGAAAGCTGTTAAGGGCAGTAAAGACTTTTTATGAGAGTAGTAGATCCTGTGTTAGAACTGAGAATAGAGAGTGTGAGTGGTTTGAGGTAAAGATGGAGCTGCATCAGGGCTGTGTCATGTCACCATGGCTATTCCATGTAAACATGGATGGGGTGGTACAGGAGGTAAATGTGAGAAGGCTTTGGCCAAATATAAGCCTTCTCTTCTTTGCATCACAGTATCATCTACACACAGCCATTCTCCACTCACCACCCCTATCCTTGCCTTCTCCCTTCCTTCCTCAACAGACATTCCCCTCTTGCTTAACACCCCTTTCTCCCCATCCATCCATCTCATCCTCAGTCATCCTCTCAAGTTCACTCCATCCATCTCTGCATTCCACATCTCTTTTACTAATCTTTCTTCACTCGTTCTTTCCACATGTCTAAACCATCCCATTTTGGATATGAGAGAGTTCTTTCGTCTGCAACAAATGCACTGAAGAGATGGTCACAGAAATGGTAAAGGAATGTTAAAGGCAGGTACCACAGTAGTAGGATAGTGAAGATAAAAGTGATCAGTATTCTTTTTGAGTGAAGGAGGTGAAAGAGAATGAGAGAGAAGAACAAGAACAATAAGAATAAGACAGGAAGAAGAAGAAAAAGAAGATGAAGTAGAAAGACAACAGACAAAGAACACCAAAAGGCATTAAGAATAACAACTGGCTGCAGTATAACAGCACCAATACCACATTTACCCAGATTACAACACAATATATCATATCTGAGTGGCTGTTGCTGGATACCTAGGAGCTGTGGGTTTCCTGCAAGAGAGACCTGGGGTAACAAATTGATAGACAGAGTTCTTCCCAAGTTCTGTTTAGGGCAGTTTGCCTATGACCAACCCTGTACACAATCCAAACAATCCCAGCATACTTCTCTTACCTGTTGAAGGCTTTTCTCTACTTTATCAGCAGAATTTCCTTTTGGTAGCCGCTTAGCAAGATCAATGGCCTTCTTCAGTGATCCATCACACACATCAAGGACAGCTCTACTTTGTCCAGCCACTCGCCCACATGTAAGGCCTTCTAGTGTTGTAAGCAGTGTCGTCAGCTGGGCAGACAACAGTGTTCTTCCGACCTGAGAAGTAAAAGTACCACAAAAATTAAACAATGGGACATATGATTAGTTCCTGACAATACAATTACAGGCTAAAGAGAGCAAAACTTTTAGTAAGAATCTTATCATATATGGAGCCCTGTGAAATGATGTTAGTCAGTTCTCTGCTACCCTTCCAAACACATTAAAATATAATAGTACATTATTCTGAATTCTTAATACCTACCTCTGACACCACAACTAATGACAAGCCATCTGATATAGTTTCGTAATGAACAACATGTGGAGTGAGATTACAGCAATCTGTCTGTAGAAGAAGAACTGTGCTTTTGACCTTTTCACTCGTAGCAACCTCAACATCTGAAATTAAATAAAGAAGATAGAATATATGTCATAAAAAAATAGGCTACAATATATTTTTTCTATTTCCTCACCACTTTACTCATACTGGACATGTAAATATATTCAAACACTATTTTCATGCTCACTTGCATTATAAAACTTTACCAAAATTTTGCATAAAATATGTGACATCTGTTTCATGGTGCAGTGGTGGACATTTGCATGAGGAAAATACCAAGATAGGGATTTCTAGTCCCCTCACTGTCCCAAAACGTTGCCTTCTATAGCACATATACTAACACAATGGTTGTATTCTTCTCCCCCTCCACCACAGGGGTATCAGAAAATTAAGAGGAAGAGTCTTGGAGATGGTAAAGATTTGGTTTAAGAAGGCAGGAGAAATGAATAGATATTTGAGGATGAATGCGAAGAGAAGGTTGTAAAATTGGACTGTACCTGTGGTGCTGTGTGTAGAGATTTGGATTTTAAGTGAAGAAAAAAGGAAGACATTGAGATGAAATGTCTGAGAAATATCCATCTACCCATCCATATACCAAGGGCTTTTTCCCCCTTACGTAATTTCTAATACCTTACTAGGGAGGTAGCCAATGTCAAAAGGCATACATCCACTCCCATCCACCACCCTTCCCCCCTCTCATCTTAGCTCCACGTGGATGACAATCATCCCTGTATCCCACCTAAGAAATATGTACATCTGAAAAAAGGGGTGGAAAAAATTTAATCCTCATTACAATGAGACCTCTCATTAACGGACGTTAATTAGCTGTGTTTGAGGTGTTTCCGTTGTGTTTTCGGTGTTTTGGAGTGGTTTTTGGGTGGCATAGAGATTGCATGCACTAAACAACAGCACCGAAAACACCACGAAAACACTGCAAACGCAGCTAATTTAAGTCCATTAATGAGAGGTCTCACTGTATTTGCACTTACAGTTCCCGCCTTCACTGAGTTGTTTTTTCGTAGTTGATGGGGAGTTGGGAGGACTGAAAAATTCTCCAGAATTGCTGCTCTCTATCTCCACATCTTCTTCTTTTTCGTCCTTGTTAATTTCTTCAGCCACGGCCTCTTCTAAACCTTCATCTGTTTTAAGGGCTTGTACTTTGCCAGCTTCCACCAACAAGTTCAAAAATAAGACGTCTGAGGCACTGAGTTCCTGGGCATTGCGGCTGACAATAAATAAACAAGCATTATGTAATGGTTATACTGACTCATTTCAAAGGTCAATGACTTAATTACTCCATGGAATTAGATGCTACAACTCTATTTAGCTGCAGTAACACATTACTACTGGAAAGATTTCATAATCCATAACATTTATCATCACAATTCAGGAACAAGTACTATCCTATCATTACTACATTTCTATAACTTTATTAGTTATTCCAAATGCCATGACTTCAATCGTTTGAAATTGCACATCACACTTACCTGGAATACAGCGCCAAAAGTTTGTTCCGAACGAAGAAAATTGCATGACTAGGAGTAAGATCTTTGGCGGGTTTAACTTTATCCACTACACTACCAAGCACTTTGATAGAAGCTGCTGAAAGCTCAGCATTCACCACCAATCGCTCAACTGCCTCCACCAGATAACACTGCTCTGTCATGTATAGGTTCTGCCATGCCTCCAACAAACTGTCGAGAAGTCGGCTTTTCTCCGAGCTCTTTTTCAACCTAGAAGAATTGTTTGTGAATAAAAGTTTAATAGTACATCAAATCATATTTGTTGAGATTTGTAGTAATAATAGCATTGTAAAAATAATCATGAAGATAGACAAGGGTGAAAATCATCTCCCTCCCACTCATCTTTAAATCCTATCATCACCACATGCACCCTCCTTATAATTTTGACAACTTTCCTCAATTTTTTTGCATAAGGAGAGCTGCCCACTGTTGACTGTTCCTCTCATCCCCCCCTTTTTTTTCTTCTTATCAGTTGGTTGGTCACACAGAAATACTGGCATCAATAAATTACAGATGAAAGCCTGTTTCTTCCCAGGGAGATCTATGAGAGAACCTGAGGACAGTTCCTTGCTCTTGTGGGGCTATGGATTTCTAGTCAGTGAAATGGGAAGTGTTGGGATGGGAGGAGTGGAGAGGATAGTGGAGGTGAGTGAAGTGGGTGGGAATAGGTACGTGGCTCCGACTTAGCTACCCCCCTATGCTGCATTTACACTGAGTGAGTCTGGGCCGATTCTTGCCAAATGCTGTGAATTTGAATACCTAGAAGAAGACTTTGCTTGCAGCATTCTAAGAACACTTCATCAATCTAACATTCGTAGAGGTTTAGCTCCTTTCATTTTTCCGTTCAGTTTCTAAATACAGTACTACATCTCATTAACGGATGTTAATTAATTGTGTTTGCGGTGTTTTCAGTGCTGTTGTTTTGTGCTGTGCAATCACAATGCCACTCAAAAACTAGTGGTGGGCAGCTACCGGTGAAATTACCGGTTTTATCGGCAACAAACTTAATGAGAGCTTACCGACAAAAATTCTGCTACCGGTAAAGCTTCGTTAACCGATAACTCGATAAGCTATACCATAACACTCAGAGAGCGGTAAGCACGTCTCGGCTTGGTGGTACTGAGTGACGGTGGTGACAGGCCCAGTGCCCCGCTAATTTTACCGGTTAAACTTTTATCATTAAGCAAGTATGTACCGCTAAGGTCTCGGTAAGTATTTATCATTAAAACTGTTTTTCTCGGCACTCTTTTTAATTTCTCAATAGAATTAATGTTATTTCTGTGATCAGCATACGAAACTGTATTAATTGTGAAAGTTTCATAAAAAAAATTCCGCGTGTCACCAAACGAAGACCCATATATTATATGGGTCTTCGTTTGGCGACACGCGGAATTTTTTTTATGAAACTTTCACAATTAATACAGTTTCGTATGCTGATCACAGAAATAACATTAATTCTATTGAGAAATTAAAAAAGTGCCGAAAAAACGGTTTTAATGGTAAAAAAAAATGACCGAGACCTTAGCGGTACATACTTGCTTAATGGTAAAAGTTTAACCGGTAAAATTAGCGGGGCACTGGGCCCGTCACTCAGTACCACCAAGCCGAGACGTGCTTACCGCTCTCTGAATGTTATGGTATAGCTTATCGAGTTATCGGTTAACGAAGCTTTAACGGTAGCAGAATGTTTGCCGGTAAGCTATCGTTAAGGTTGTTGGATAAAACCTGTAACTTTACCGGTAGCTGCCTACCACTACCACCTCCAAACATGAACCCATGCATGCAAACAGACGCGAACGAAAATGTATACACCACACCCACCCTCAGACACCCTCCATTCACTCACTCGCGCGGTAGATAGCATACTATAGTAGCACCAATTAAAGTATGACCTTTTCCCTTTACAATGACATAACAGTAAAAACAATATGTAAAATAGAACCAGAGATATAGCTTATTAAAGGACAAAAACATTGATTTTTCGAACTCAACTCGAACTTGTGACGTCACTACTACCTCACGAGTTTTTTACCGGTAAACTGTCGGTAACTTTGGATTGGATTGAATGAAGCGGCCTTGCTGTGGATGTGCTGTGTCTTGCGACACTGTTTCTGACCCAGGGCGGTGGGCAGGGTGCAGGGATGACCCGTCATCCAGGAGGTGCTCAGATGAGAGGGAGGGTGGGAGGGGTGTGGAGTGTATTTAGGGATGAAATGGGTGGGAGTGTTTTTATGCCTTTCCCTTTTTGGCTACCTCCCTTGGAAGGGGGAAAAAGCCTTGGTATATGTATGTATGTATGTAATTTCGGTAACTGTATTGTTGTTCACTAATAATTTCGATATTGAAATTAGCGATATTTGCCCAGCACTACCAAAAACCACTCCAAATCAACGGATCATTCACATCAACGGACACCGTTACCCCCCCTTTTAGTCCGTTAATGAGAGATAGTACTGTATATGACACAAAGGTAATTTGACTTCTGAAGATTGAAAAACAAAAGATTGTAACCTATGTTGTTTCTACTCAAACAAACTCACAACAGTTGATGAGAATCAGCTGAGACTCGCTCGGTGTAAACGCAGCCTTATAATGGGGAAAAACCCATGGTGTATAGATACAAATATGATGCAATAATTAACATTATAAATTGGAAATGATGAATGCTACTCACAAAGTGATGCAAGGGCCTACAATAAGCTGCACCATACGGATGGCAACACTTGTGATGCGTTGCAGATGAGCTTCAGATTCTTGGCCGACACCCACAAATAAATATGAGGCATACTGTGGTATAAAGTCATTGCATCAGTGAATTTTTTATTATACACATTCAAGTTATAATGAAATTCATCTCTATATTTTTTATTTTGCAAATTTTTGTACAGGTTTATGAATACATTTAATTAAGAAATATATTGTGTAAATGTAAATATATATATAAATATATAAACATATATATATACATATATATATATATATACACATCTAAATTGCTCAACCAATCAATCAATCACTTCTCCACTAAATCTCCACAGATGTTGTTGAAACAAATTACAAAAAGATTTACACCATGGACTGTTCCTACCTCCTTGAACACCACAGTGGTGCCATCCATACATGAGACTGATGTGTAGGGGTTGTTGAATTGTGCTGCCATAATGCGCTGCGATGTGACAAGGGGTGAGAAGAGTTGCACAACAATGTTTGGGTCCAGCTGAGACATCTGTAACAACACATTTCCTTGCTAATTCTACGTTAGTATCATTATGTACAGAATTTAAAAATAATTATATGAAAAAAATCATAGTTAAGTGTTCAGAAACCAACTAAAAATGCACCTTTTCAATTGCTTTTCAGCAGAGAAAAGAAAGGAAGTGAGATGCTCTTCTGGTTCCCAAACTTTTTTTTGACAGAGTACTTTTCTATTTCTCTAGGAAAATCTGCATGCCCACCCCCCTATTTTCTTTTTTATGTATATAAATTATGTGTTACTATTTGATAATTCAATAAACATGCATGTGTAAATTGGAGAAGAAAAAAATATATATATATATATATATAAATGAAACCTATAACTACATCACTGAGGAGGAGGAGGAAGAGGAGGAGGAGAGGAAGAAGATGAAGAAAGAAAAGAAAAAGAAAAAGATGGACAAGAAAATGAAGAAGAAAAGGGAGAAGAAAAAGAAGTAGAAGTAGAAGGAGAAGACGAAGAAGAAAATAAAAGTTACTCTATCATGTTAGTTATCTATGGTTAGTTACTACTATATTTGCTCTTTTCCAATCTTCTGGAACTTTTCCTTCTTTGAATGAACTGCTTATTAGTCTATGTATTTTGTCTGTTAGTTCGTTTTTGCATTCTCTCAAAATCCAGTTTGCCATTTCATCTGGTCCATACGATTTTCTGACATTGAGATTACTCAAGTGATTCATTATTACAAAGGATTACAAAGGCGGAGCATGCCGACAGGGGACCTTTTGGTCCACATCTAGGTCGGATGCGAAAAAATCATAATAATAAAATAATAAATAAAAACTATAATAATGTAAATAACAAATAAAATACATAAATAAATGCATAGGTATAGTTAAATAATAAACAAACAGGTAAATAGTAAATAATAATAAATTGACATATAACTAATAATAAATGAAAATCAGACAGACAAAAGATAACAAAACAAAAACAAATACAAGATAAATTATAATCATTACAGCATCTTACTTAGGTATTTATCTAAATGATTCTTAAAGCTTCGAACTGAACTACATTGCACTACCTGTGCAGGAAGTTTATTCCATTCATTAACTACACGGTTGGCAAAGTTGTTTCTACCTACTTCCAAATTGAATCTATTTCCTTGTTACACCCATCTCTTTCATAGGGGGGGGGGGGGATTTTCTCCCACTCGACATCTTTAAGTTGTATGTTCTCCCTCGTAAACACTGATTTAAAATGCTTGTTCATAATTTCTGCCATTTCTGTTTCCTCTGTGTATTCAACCCCTCCTTGTCGTAGTTTCACTAATTGTTTGTTTTTCAGTTTGTTGTTTACAAATCTTCTCTGCGCACTTGTACATATTCATTTCTATAACTAGTAAATATTTTCCATTTTTCAGGTCTTTTGTCTTTCTTCCATTTTATCCAAGCTGTATCCCTTTGGTTTTTTAACTCCCTACAGCTTTTGTTGTACCAACACTTTACATATACTTTTTCTTGTTTTTGTCTTGGCACATACTTTTCCACTCCTTTATAAATTTTTGTCAAAATATTCCATTTCTCTTCTACTGTTGTTTCCTCCTTGTGTATCCTTTCCCAGTCTGCTTTTTGAAAGAATTCTATTTTATAATTTTTTTTCCATACATCAATCTTCCCTTTCTATATTGTTCGTTTTTTCCATGTATTTTTCCTCATTTAGTTCCAGTTCAACCAATATGTGGTCACTTTTACTTATTGGTGTCTTATATTCAATCTTGTCTACTATTTTATATTCTGATGTGATTATTAGGTTCAGTCTCGATGGTTCTTTCTCATTTCTATACCTAATATTCTCTTGTATCCATTGCGTCATTGTATGTTCTATAATCATATCAAGTAGTACATTTCCCCATAGGTTGTCTCCACCCTTCACTGTCATCTCTTCCCAGCAGATTTCTTTACAATTAAAGTCACCCATCATAACTTTTCTTCCTCCATCTCCCATTATCTTATTTAGTGTTATTATTGTGTTTTCCGACATATTTTTGGGTTCTCTCTCTTCCCAAGAAGCCGTTTTAGGAGGCATATAATTTACCACAAACTTCCTGCTCTTCTTGTCCCTGTCCTCTATTTCCATCATAATCATCTCTATCCTTTCCATATGTAACATTCCTCACATTTATATCCTTCTTAGTCAGGAACATAACTCCACCACCTTGTTTTACTTCTCTGTTTCTAATCCAATAATTATATGCACCATATCCTACACTGTTGGGTGGTAATGGACCTTTCAATCTTGTCTCTACAATTCCCATTATGTCCGGTTCTTTTTCCTTCAGGTAATCATTCAGTTAATTCAAGCCTGTTACTAAGCCATCTATATTTGTGAAAGACACCTTTAATTTTCTGTTACCTCCATCCTGTTTTCTGTTTCCCTTCCATTTGTCTCTGCTATGAACCATTTCCTAACTTTCATATCCACTACTCTCCAATAGAATTTCTCTTTGACTGTTCTGTTCTCATTTTTTCCTTAGTTCTGTTCTTTTTGTTTTCTCTTCCTCTCTTTCCTCTTTATTCATCTCTCTTTTTACCCATACCTGTTTATACTGATTACTTTTTGCTAGTTTCCCAGTTTTTTTTTTTTTTATATAAGATATTCTCTGCTGTTGTTTGTGACCTGAATTTAACCTTAATTGGTCTGGTCTTATCTATATTGTATTTCCCTAGTCTATATATTTCTTCAATTTCTTTCCCTATTTCTTGTTCATCTTCTTGAACTACTTTTAATACCTTGTTTACCTTTTCTTTCTCCTCCTTTACTCTTGTAGTCCTATTTGGATTATGCTTCTCTTCCATCCCTAATATAATTATACATTTCTTTTTATCTGCTAAGTCTCTTGCTATATTCTCCTTCTCTCTCATCACTTTAATAACTGTGTCCTTAGTTCGGTCATTCATCTGTTGTTTCACTATATCTCTAAATTAACTTTTGTTGTTCTCTTGGACTTTTCTCCAACCACTTACCTTTTTTTGCTATTGACTCTTTATTCTCTTTATTAATCCTCTTTAATTCCTCATTCTCATCCTTTACTTCTTTTAACTGTCTTTTTAATTCTTCTATTTCTTTAGATTTCGATTCTCCTTCTTTAGTTCTTCTAGTTTATCAACTTTTTGTGTAACTAGTGTTGTTTAAACCTAACCTCCCATGCTTCATTAATTCTTTTTTTTTTTAGTTTCTCCTCAAGACTTACTATTCGAGGGAGGTTGTCATCCCCTCCCTCCTTAAATCCATAAAAGTAATTATCTTCTCTTTCCATTGAGCTGCTATTATCTATATTTCTACTTTTAATACCTCTGCTCCCCTGTTCTAACTCGTCTGTGTGATTTGCACACCTTTTGTTGACACCCCTTTTGACATCCGGTGCCCATTCGTCCCCTTCATTTTCTTCCATTTTCCTCAATAATGTCCCCTCTTCTCATTTTTCTTCACCTGTCCACTACACCACGAGCTTTCCCCTTCTCTACTAATACAACACAGGCACTCCCTCATCACTGTAATCCACAAATATATTATTTTTTTCCCCCCAGAGTTCCAATCTTCGCTGTCAGTCCAACATGTGTGTGTTTGTGTATGTCTTTACTTGCAATATCTTAAACTTGAGCAGACTGATTCACCCCTGCTGACCTCCTGAGGGGGTTAACAACCCCTTCTAGCTTGGGAACTACTGCACTAAACAAAAGAAAGTGGGACAGATATGAATATAATGGTAAATATTCAGGATGACATAGATTGTTACAGTAAAGCCTCATTTCTTGATCTTGACCACAATTCATTCTAGAAAACTGTTTCATAACCAAATTGGTTGAGGACTAAATCAAGTTTAGTGATCTACTGGATACCGATTTATCATGGTGATACATTCCCAAAAAAAATTGAATCCCTCTATTTTCCATTTTTCCCTATTCAGGTTGGTCAAGAACTAATATTTTGGTCAACTACTGAAGCAAAAAATTATGTTTTTTTGTCAAGATCCGAGACTCTACTGTATTTTCCAAATTAAGTGTTCTTCCAGACTTGTTTGGACAAAATATGGGGTCCTATTGAGAACACATCTGTCAAAAAGCACATTATTTTGCTCCCTTTAACACCAGAGAAATGAGGGAAGAAATTGTGTTTTTGAACAAATAACTTTGTGGCTTGGTAGTAATCTACACTTCTTAACTAACAATTTATGGTATTTTTTTTTTTAGAAGTGCACACCTACATGATATAGCAATAGAAAATTGAATATCTATTTTGTAAATTATAATACATTAATGTAATATACATTTTTCTTGGCAAAAATCAATAACAGAAAACGTTGGTAAAAGCAATACACAAATGAACAGTCATGGCGATTCCTTGAGATGATCTTTGTTTTGATAGATTCGGAGGTTGAAGAAGACGACTCTAACGACCTCTAGAACTCCAGGTAATGCATTACTAAATGCAGGTTAGGTTAGGTTAGGTAAGTTAGAATAGACAAATTTATCACACTAACTTTTTTGACCTCTGCATCTACAAAAACAAAGACTGTATCTCAAGCAGTTCCAGTGGCTACGTTCGTTTGAGTATCGCTTTTAGCAACTTTTTCTGTTATTGCTTTCTGCCAAGAAAAAGTATATTATGTTGATGTATTATAATTTACAAAATTAATATCTAATTTTCTACTGCTATATTGCAGACTGAGCAGGTTACAAGTACCAGTGCACTGTAACAAAGATAAGTGCAAATATAACCAAATCAATAAACTGTAAATTTTATCTGCAACATAGGTGTAAACATGGAAAGTCTGATTATCAATGCAGGTACGTACACCCTAAATTATGTTTCAATTTCATTAAAGGAAACTGTGCAAAATCAGATTGCACATATTTCCATCCTAAACTCTGCAGACAAGTTCCGGGCAACACGAGATCTTGTAAATTCTTTCATCCAAGTAGCACAAACAGACAGAGAACCACTGAAAACAACAGCAGGGGGCAACCCCATGAAAGTACACAAACAAGAACACCAGCCAGCCAACCAGCAGTAACAAAAAGGCAAAAACCAATCCAGCCACAAGAAGCTTTTTTAGGAGCCCTGAAGGAAATGTGATCCACTTTGAATATTCTAATACAGCAACTAATGCACCAATCTCGGACACTACAGAGGCTAACCTGGTACCCCATCAGTTCGGGGAAACAAGTGCCAGTGCTGGTACATTTTATGAACCAACACCAAAGGAACTCAGTTATGACCCATATACCTCCTCAGACAACCATGAAAGTGAATTATCTTGGTCAGATCACTTGGAATGTTCAGATTACAACAATTTCATGCATGTAAATGTCCATGGAACTTTAAGAAAAGGTGGAACTGATAAAAGCAAACTCAGTCTACTAAAGGATATCACTAATCATCGTACAGTCTTCATTGCACTGACTGAAACACACTTGCACAATGAAATTAGTGATGAAGAAATCCAGCTTAAAGATTATGTATTGATTAGAGCTGATAAAATAGGTACATCCCATAGGAGGGTATGTCTTTTTCTACATGAGAACATAGACTTTGAGGTATTGCTACAATTTTGAAACAGTATCTGTGAAGCACTATTAGTAAAGCTAACAAAGAACAACCTCATTAACTGATGCTGACATCCTCATGTGGAAGCATGCGACCTCCCCCAGACCCAAAAAGGCAAAGATGAGCAGGTTGCAAGAGAAGGCCATGGTCATTCCTTTCTTTGACTCCCAGGGGCTCATTCACATTGAATGGGTTCCTCAGGGTCAAACCGTCGGTAAGGAATATTACCTTACTGTTCTGAAAAGGTTCAGGGAGAAGATGAGGAAGAAGAGGCCTCAGCATGGATGATGTGATTGCATGAGGTGGAATGGGCGGGGATGGGGGGTGAGGTAGTATGTGTGAGCAAAATTTGACGCGGCCCGAAGGGATTTCTCCTCATCCTCTCCTTTTATGCAATGGGGGGACAGAGAGAAGGGGTCACCGATTTAATGAAGCGGCTTTGCTGTGGATGTGCTGTGTCTGGTGACACTGCTTCTGACCCAGGGCAGTGGACAGGGTGCAGGGATGACCCGTCATCCAGGAGGTGCTCAGATAAGAGGGAGGGTGGAGGGGTGTGGAGTGTATTCAGGGATGGAATGGGTGGAAATGATTTTATGCCTTTCCCTTTTTGGCTACCTCCCTTGTAAGGGGGAAAAAGCCTTGGTATACGTATGTATGTATATATTTGCGAAATATATATTCTTGAAGGAATGCTATGGAGCTGAAATCCATGCATTCCTTCAAGCTATGAAAAACCTATATACCCAGCAATCAGAAAGAGTGATTGAACAGGCCGTCAACATCCATGACAATGACGATGATGACGACCCGGATGACCTTTAATTACAGGTACTGATTTACTAAATAATTAGGTTAGGTTAGGTTAGACGAATTTATCATCCTTTCATTTCTTCGACATCGGCATCTATCATAATAAACATGGTGTACCATTCATCCGGTGCGACTTTGTTACTTACAAAATCTTTTTTAGCATCTTTATTGTTTTTTTTCTGTCAAGAAAACTGGATATTATGTTGATACATTATAATTTACAAAATCAATAATTCATTTTCTAACACTATATTGTGTCCATGTACAAAACTGAACATTTACCCTCAAAAAATCTCATTGACAAACAATGAAAGCTGCTGGACATAATTCATTACCCACATAGCAAAGATGAAATAATCTGGAAACCTCCTAGAACTTTTCTACAAGTATTCTATCTTCAACAGGCTGAATAGGTCACTAAGTTTACTAAACCACAAAATTATGAATCTTGGTGAGAGTAATTTAGTAAAACGAGTATTGACATAAATTTCCTACAACTAATTCCACCTGAAATGCTTTAAGTTAAAATTCACTCGACAACTTCAGTTAAAATTCATCTGACAATATAGTATATACTTCATGTCAGTCACTCCTTCCTCTCAAAATTAAACATAAAAATTAAAGTTGTAATAACTAACATTTATTCAATTTTCATCCTGTAATTGAATAATAAAAATGCCCATGTACATCGTGGTATACAATCATTCATCTTCAAATCACGATACAAATAACAGTCCCAAAAATGTATTAAATAACAATAAAACTTCACCTTAGACTAGTCCATCACACGCTTAACCTGGATTACGTTCATATCTTACCTGATCTGCTTCTGCTTCGGCCAGAAGCCCTTGTGCGACAGCCATTGAATGAACATGTCGAACAAATTTTTCGTCACACCTCAAATATACAACATCATTTAACTGGTCAAACACTAGAATAGCCAACATTGTGCTTTCAGACACAAGTTGCTCCTGACGGTCAGCTGACAAGACCTTGTTTTGATCTGAACTGTGTAAAGGAAAACGGGACTTCCAGAATGCACCAATGAGATCTTGTCTTTTTCTCTACTGCTCTTGTGATTGGTATGAGTACACTCCCTCCAGGAGACGAAGATTTTTTTTTTATTTAAGAAAAAACATGTTTCTCGTGTCTACATTTTCTCAGGGTCAAAGAAAATATGAAATAATCATAATTTTACTGTAAAGTCTTCGCGGATACAAATGTTCAAACGAAAGATAAGCCTTAAAATTTATGCAGATTTACAAATATTTATTTAAACATTTAGCACAATAATGACAACACATTTCAATACAAAACTATATCTACAATAAATGTCATCCCCACCAAGTCCATGACATCTAGTAATTTCCACAATTTGGAGTGCGCATGTTTTTAGACATCAGAGACGAAAGAAAATCACACTGAAAGTAACAAACTATAGTATATAGAGAATATACATACAGGCGCATATTGTAAAAAAAAAAAAAGAAAACAAAATCATCCATAGCCAGGGAGCCAAAAATCGACAATATTTATTGAAATATTAAACGGAACAAAAATTAACTAACCATTTGTAGAAGAACTTATGAATGGAAAATGCATACTAGACAAAGAAAACAGTAATACATAAGATGCGAAGCTAATATAAACAAAAAGAATGAGGCAATATTTCATTATGAGAATTAAAGAATGAGACAACTCGGTGAGATGAGACGCAAATAAAAAAAATCTATATAACCCTTGAACAAGAAAAATGTAACATTACACAACGTACTTTCTCTTAGAATATACAGAATGTATTTTATGTAAGAAACAAAAAGAGGCAAAATTTCATTATGAGAATTAAAGAATGAGACAACTCGGTGAGATGAGACGCAAATAAAAAAATCTATATAACCCTTGAACAAGAAAAATGTAACATTACACAACGTTCTTTCTCATAGAATATGAAGAATGTATTTTATGTAAGATGTGTAAGATATTTTTATTTAAAATATCAGGGCTAAGATGAAATAATCTGGAAATAATAGTTTTGATGTTGGTTATATTAGGTAAATGCGTCACAGCCAAACATCGTCAGATAAAATATACACTAGTCTACGGTAAAAATATGCCCAATATCGTATAAAAAAAAAATCTGGATCCTCATTTGGATCCAGATGCACCTCAATTTTTTTCATTGAACAAGAGGCTACCTCTCCAGAGAAGAAGATAGAAATACATCAGAGAGCTTATCTCTTTACTGAGGGGGGAGGAGGGCGAATCAAATAATGCAGCCATCCGATAACGATTCAAAACACATTACTCCCGAAAAAATCAAAGTAATTTGTAGTGACGCAGCCACAGGCGGTCACACACTTCCCATAGTTGGCAAGAGGTGAATATGAGCTAGCCAATCAGGAGCCAGCAAATGGTTCTCGAGCGGCTAGCGACCTCTCTTGCCAACTACGCTGAGCCGCGAGCGACCCTTAAATAGGGCAGCGGCGGCCAGTCAGGGCAGAATAGTAATAGCCACGGCAGCAGCAACAACATCTCGTCCAGTCTTGTAGCAGTCCCATCGAGCCTCGCCGTCATCAACACCACCGCCTCTGACGTTAGGCTCACCGTCCAGCTACGACTGATCAGATCCACTAACCAGTGGCTATTACTTGTGGTTTTACCAAAGAGATTAGAATAAGAGACCAAAGTGAATTTCATTTTCCCTGGCTTGTTCGAACCAAACCACTACAAATTGGTGACCCCGGTGAAGGACAACCAGGATTATGGAAAATTCACAAGTGAAACTTCCCAGTTTCTCCCGTGACTTGGAGAGCTGGCTACTTCACACAGAAGCCTATTTAGCCACTCAAGGTGACGTTCCGGACCACCAAGCCTTCGGCGCGTACATCGCCGCTCTACCAACGGACGTCATCGCCCTTGTCCGTAACGCCGTCTCTTCTCCTCCGGAAGAAGGCAAGTGTGCCGCCCTCAAGACTGCCTTACGGAAGCTATGCGCCAGGCCTGACGACCAGCTCTACCGAGATATCCAGCAGAGCGAACTCGGCGACACCACCCCCTCACAGCTATACACCCGTATGGCCAACCTCAACACCCGGGCAAAGGTGTCATTGCCCAAGGAACTCCTCCGCTCCATTCACCTCTCCAAGATGCCGGACGCCCTCCACTTACACCTGGAAGCTCTAGCCGGCGATAAGAACGACGAACAATACTGCGAAATAGCAGATAGGTTGTTCCAGCGACATACCTCGGTACACAAACCAGTGCATAGTGTTCGTGCAAAGTGTAGTGACAACCCAGGTGTTACCGACCATAGTGCTGTGAGTGAAAACATTCCCATGTCATATAGTGCCAGTGACCAAAGTATGCAGCAACTACGGCAGGAAGTCGCCGACATGAAGACCTTGCTCAACCAGTTGCTTGCCGAGAAGGGAACCCCCCCTCAACCACCACCTAGCCCCGCTCCACGACAGGATACTGCCTCCTGTTGGTACCATACCCGCTTCGGAGCCAAGGCGCTCAGATGCACACAACCATGCAGCTGGTCGCAGGGAAACGCCAAACGCGGGGGTCGGTAAGCACTCCTACCCCCGCTAACCATACTCACACCCTCCTCTCAGTGCGTGATCGCCACTCTGGCCTCTCTTTCCTGGTAGACACGGGCTCAGCCGTCAGCATCATACCCCCCCCGACGGAAGAACCCAACCACGGTACACGGTGGCCATCCTACGACCTGCTTGCAGCCAATGGTACGCCCATTGCAACGTACGGCAGCCACCACAGCGTCCTGGACCTCCACGATGTCAAGTTCCCTTGGACATTCGTCATAGCAGCGGTCCAGCACCCCATTCTTGGCTACGACTTCCTCCAGCATTACGATATGGTAGTTAGCGCCAAGGATAACTGCTTGTACCACGGCACGACAAGCATACCGGGAACCACCACTAACGCCAAATCCCACCAGATATCGTCCCTCCAGTCCGCTGGCGATTATGTACGCATCCTGCAGGAGTTTCCCCAGCTAACATCGCCAGACAAGACCAACACCACCACCACCCCTCACAACATCATGCACCACATCCAGACATCTGGACCGCCAGTACACAGCAAGCCTCGACGACTTTCCCCAGAGAAGTTGGCCGCTGCCAAACAGGAGTTCCAAGAACTCCTAGACCAGGACATCATCCAACCATCGGAGAGTGCTTGGGCATCACCACTCCACATGGTTCCCAAGCCACCCCCACCGCCCAACCAATGGCGGGCTTGCGGTGACTACCGTCAACTTAACCGCATCACGAAGCCCGACCGCTACCCCATCCCTCACGCTCAAGACTTCCACTTCAAGCTTCACGGGAAGCAGGTCTTCTCCAAAATTGACCTGGTCAGGGCGTTTCATCAAATCCCTGTAGCGCCGGAAGACGTCCAGAAGACAGCCATAGCCACTCCGTTCGGCCTCTTCGAGTGGAAGATGATGGCCTTTGGCCTCCGGAATGCCGCCCAGACGTTCCAGAGGTTCATAGACCATGCCCTCAGAGACTTCGACTTCATCAC
The DNA here is from genome assembly GCF_046742065.1 of Oratosquilla oratoria. Classification (NCBI taxonomy): domain Eukaryota; kingdom Metazoa; phylum Arthropoda; class Malacostraca; order Stomatopoda; family Squillidae; genus Oratosquilla; species Oratosquilla oratoria. The sequence goes on from NC_134779.1 coordinate 56,875,854, forward strand.
CGTTTACATCGACGACATCCTCGTAGCCTCCGATACCCACGACCAACACCGCCAACACCTCCGCCTCCTCTTCCGCCGCCTCCAAGATTATGGCCTCCGGGTACATCCGTCCAAGTGTCTCCTCGGAGTTTCATCTCTCGACTTCCTCGGACACCGCATCTCAACAGCAGGTCTGTATCCTCTCCCTCAGAAAGTAGACACAATCCAAGATTTCCCACAGCCAACAACCATCAAGATGCTCCGACGATTCCTAGGAATCGTCAATTATTACCACAGATTCATCCCCAACGCAGCTGCAAATCTTGCTCCCTTGAACGACCTCACCAAGAACCATTCCAAGCGGTCGGTCAAACCTGTGAGATGGTCTTCCGAAGCGACCCAGGCATTCGACCAAGCCAAGGCGGCAATCGCTGAAGCCGCCCGCTTGTCCTACCCAGTAGCTCACGCACCCACATTCCTTACCACTGATGCCTCCTCCACAGCAATTGGCGCCGTCCTCCAACAGAAGATCAACGGCCAGCTCCAGCCTATCGCCTTTTTCTCCAAACGTCTGGACCCTCCTCAAATTCGCTACAGCGCCTTTGACAGGGAACTGCTAGCCATAGTCTCGGCTGTCAAGCACTTCCTTTACTTCCTGGAAGGCCGGCCTTTCGTTATCCTTACAGACTCGCCCATGCCCTAGACAGATTCTCCGACCATCACTCCCCAAGAGTCTCCCGGCAGCTGTCCTTCCTCTCCCAATTTGATACTCGCATTGAATACATCAAGGGAGAGGATAACCAGGTATCCGACGTCTTGTCTAGAATCACCTCCTGCATCCTCCCTAAACACAAAATAGACTACGCACGCATCGCCGCATCTCAGAACAACGACGGTGAACTCCGCCTCCTACGTATGCACGACACCTCATCCCTACAGCTAAGACAGCTTCCCAACAACCCCGTCCCATTGTGGTGTGACATCTCCACAGGCAAACCCCGTCCGTACATCCCCGCCTGTCACCGTAAGGGCGTCTTCTCCTCCTTCCATGACCACAGTCATCCGGGCATCCGCGCGACACAACGCCTCATCACGGATCGAGTCGTCTGGCCAGGCATCAACAAGGATGTCAGACAATGGACCCGGACCTGCCTCCCCTGCCAGACGGCCAAGGTTACGCGCCACGTCCACGCACCACTCCAGCGTTTTCCTGCACCAACGGCACGTTTCCAGTCAGTTCATGTGGACATTGTGGGGCCCCTTCCGCCTTCTCGCGACATGCGTTACCTCCTTACGTGTATCGACAGGTACACCAGGTGGCCAGAAGCGATCCCCCTTCCGGATATATCCGCCGAGACGACCGCCCGTGCTTTCCTCTCTGGATGGGTATCCAGATTCGGCGCACCTCACATCATTGTCACCGATAGGGGCCCCCAGTTCGAATCTGACCTATGGTCCAGCCTCCTCAAGTTCCTTGGCACCAAACGTAACCGGACCACCGCTTACCACCCCCAAGCCAATGGACTCGTGGAACGGTTCCACCGCCAACTGAAGGAGTCGCTGAAGGCACAACCCTCATGCGACTGGGTCGACGCCCTTCCCCTGGTGCTTCTCACGATCCGCGTCACACCTAAGGTCGACAATGACATTTCCCCATCGCAGCTACTTTACGCTGAGAACCTTCGCCTCCCTGGGGAAATTGCCACGCCTGCCGTCGGCGATCCGGATCGTCACGCCCTCCTCCAACTCATCAAGGACACATTCGCCAACACCCCCTCGTCCACCACAACCACAGCCGGAGCACCTTCCCCCGGCCCTGTCTACAAGTGACTACGTCTTCGTCAGGAAAGACTCCACACGAGCTCCTCTTCAGCGCCCATACGACGGCCCCTTCCGAGTCCTCAGCAGATCACCAAAGTACTTCGTGATCAACCGAGGTGCCAAACCGGATAGCGTCTCCATCGACAGGCTCAAGCCGGCCCATCTCCCCATCAATCCCCCTACCAAACCTCCAGGGCCACTACAATACATCTTACAACATGGTCCTAACCCCATCCTCACCACCGAACCAAGTCATTCCTCACCCCCCGAAACACTCTCCCTTCCAAACCAACACTCCCCTCCAGGGCCACTACAATACATCTTACAACATGGTCCTAACCCCATCCTCACCACCGAACCAAGTCATTCCTCACCCCCCGAAACACTCTCCCTTCCAAACCAACACTCCCCTCCTGCCCCTGACTCTTCACCATATACAGATCACACGCACACGACAGCGAACCCTTCTCCTTCTCCCACCCCGCAACCACATCCTTCTACAACTGTTCCCGGCACCCCGCAAGATCCTCCCCACCCTACGCCCCCACTCTACCATGCAATGCAACAATTCTCACCCAACCTTATGTCTCCACAGCTCCATACTCAACCGACCCCTATCTCCCTCGACGCCCGCTCTCGAAGAGAGGGGGAGTGGTGTAGTGACGCAGCCACAGGCGGTCACACACTTCCCATAGTTGGCAAGAGGTGAATATGAGCTAGCCAATCAGGAGCCAGCAAATGGTTCTCGAGCGGCTAGCGACCTCTCTTGCCAACTACGCTGAGCCGCGAGCGACCCTTAAATAGGGCAGCGGCGGCCAGTCAGGGCAGAATAGTAATAGCCACGGCAGCAGCAACAACATCTCGTCCAGTCTTGTAGCAGTCCCATCGAGCCTCGCCGTCATCAACACCACCGCCTCTGACGTTAGGCTCACCGTCCAGCTACGACTGATCAGATCCACTAAGCAGTGGCTATTACTTGTGGTTGTTTTACCAAAGAGATTAGAATAAGAGACCAAAGTGAATTTCATTTTCCCTGGCTTGTTCGAACCAAACCACTACAAATTCAAACTTAAAATTTCAAAGATATTTTGTGACCAAAGTCAAAGACACAACATTGGAAGATAACCTATCAGGTGTCAATTCTTAAGAAGCAATGTCTTTGATCATCATGATAGCCAATTGTAAGAGAATTGTGAAAAAGTGGGTTAAGTTATCTTGACAAGATAAGAAAAAAAAATGTGACACAATCAATTAAGTTTCAGAGTTACATCATATTCATATGTATTATTTGTGTTAACTTTTCACTCAAAAGTGGTGGATAAACTACAAGAAAGTGATGGTTTGGTTGGATTACATATTTAGCTGGAGTTGGAGTTCACGTTTTTTCCTTGTATATTACAAGTTAAAATGTAGGTGATCACACATCCTCAGTCGGTCTCATTTAGATCTGGGTTCTATCACCTCTCAGATTAGCCCCGTCTGTGCCACATGGCTCTTATCTTTGTAAGCTACTTGTTGCCAGGCAATTTGATTCAGTTGCATAAGACCAGGCCCTTTGATAACAGAATTCTTATTATCTCAATTACAGGTCTCCCTTGCTATATGATTGGGTCACATTCTTGTAAATCCGATTGTATGGCAGTCAAACACATAACAAGCCTATGGAAAGAATAGGGGGAGTAATCACCTTAAAAATACTGGAATTGACTATGTGCCTGATTTTAAAAGTAAAACTGGCCAAACATATAGCATAGCAAAGTCGACCAGCAATCCCATTTTGTAATTACTCAAAGCAAGTCCTATGGAACCTGCTGTCCTTATTTTCTCCTCTACCAGTCTTAAGACTGCATCCCTTCTTATCTTGTTCTTCTACGGGAATGGACAAGAATTCCACAAGTGTTCATAAGCATATTGTTAAAGGTGTCTACATGGGGCAGTGTTAGGACTGGAGTTATGTTTGTCTAATATTCTCTAATTGTATGGCCATACTCTTGCTACAAATAGAGCTTTGATTAGAAGACATCCATGTGGTGTATGGCTAAATGGGTCTGGGGTGAATTTAGTTTTACTAATTTGATTTGGTTTAATGTCGTAAACTCCCCCTATCAGGAGGCTAGGATGGTTCCCCTTACAGAGGACTTTGTAGTGTGGAATTTAATCAACTATGCCCTTGGTCCAACTTGCTAGAGCCCAGGTTTGAACTGCTGTCACCGCAATCTCCGCTGCAAATTGCGACATTCTAACCCACTTGACCAGCAAAAATCCTCAACTAATTTATTACACCAAAAAACGGTAGACACAGTACATAGCCCTGTGGCTAAAATTCATTTACAATTTTTTTTCTAAAATATGCTGTTAGTATCCATCAACATATGGATAACATATGAGTAAGTCGTCTTGACTACATTATACTGAACAGCTGCAATGTCCAGGGGTCTTGGTGAGAGGTGTTGATCAGTAGTCCACCGAGCAATGATATCACGATATCCATCATACTTGCTTTCATTTACCTGGTGTGTTAAGATGAGCATCTTGCCATTCGTACTGCTGTTGATATGACAGTATCACTGTCTCTATTCCTGATAACATGGCAATGCATAAACTAATTTATTTTCACCCATTCTTCAATAACTTTAATAGGTAAAAGGGGGGCATCAGCCCAATAGATATAATGAATTCAATTTATTCACTGACTGCCCGGTCTCTTGTTAGGCTGTCTCCTCATACAAGCCCCTTACACACCAGACAAGAACTACACTAGCACATCTGTGATCAAGTCACCATCCCTCATTGAGACAGCACTAACAAAGAATAGGCCTGGTCAGAAATTCAAACTGCCCCAGATGCGACCACCACATAGAAGACACAGAACAAAGGATTACAAAGGTGGAGCATGCCGACAGGAGACCTTTTGGTCCATATCTAGGTCGGATGCAAAAAAAAAAAAAAAAAAATCATAATAATGATAAACAAATAAATGAATGAATAAAAACAATAATAATGTAAATAAAATAAATAAATGCATAGGTATAGTTAGATAATAAACAGGTAAACAGTAAATAATAATAAATTGACATAACTAATAATAAATGAGAATCAAACAAATAATAATAAACAAATGCCCCACACCAACTATTCCCAGACAACAATACAATATTTCTTTCTCTAAGTGACTTATGGACCTGCATGGAGTCTGTTTCCCATTTCCTGGAGGCCATAGGTCTTCTACAAAAGAGACCAGGTCTAAGGAATTAATTGTCTCCTCATAGGGTATATCTGCAATTGAAGTCCCCATGGAAAAATACAGGTGGTAGAGACTGAAACTGGGTAGCAGTTTTGGAATGGAGAGAGGAATATGGGGAGAAAAGTAAATTTAACATACAGTGACCCATCATCAGAGAAAACACGGGTGTTGGGTGATGATAGATACAAGATGAAGTTTAAAAAGAGATCTTCAAGATTGGTGTCTATATACCAAAGGCTTCTTCCTCCTCATGAGGTAGCCAGCCAAGGCACAACCCCACTCCTGTCGATTCCCTCTCATCTTAGCTCTTCATGGATGAAGGGTCATCTCTGTCTCCTGGCTACTATCTGGGTCAGAAGCAATGCAGCAAGACACAGTGCATCTATAGCAGGGCCACTTAATTTACATGGAGACCCTCCCTCTTTGTCCTCTTATGCAGAAAATAGAGAAGATGGGGAGAAATCCCTTTGGGCTGTGTCAAAACATTATCCATACCCACTTGCTCTATTCACACACATCTCCTGCCTTTTTTCTTCTCTCCTCAAGATATTCCCCTCTTGCTCTAAGCTCCTTTCACCCCATCTATCTTATATTTATTTGCCTCTCAGGTTCACTCTTTCCACCTCTGCTTTCCGCACCATTTTTACCAATCTCTTTTCATCCACTCTTTCCATGTACCTAAACCATCCTAATATTTCATCAACCCTATCTCTCAGCTCCTTTTCTATCCCTTTTCTCCTCCTTACCTCTTCATTTCTCACACTGGATATAGGAAACAGTATAGGTGAGGGCTCATATGTGAAAAAGTGTTTAGGTGCAATCGAAACAGTCACTTTTGCCTTATGTGCTTGGACTGTTGGGGCAGGTATCAATAACTGCTGGGAATCAGTGAATACAGTATAATGTAACAAAAATGTATACAGGTCAATCTTTACATGGTTCAAGTTGGAATAGATGATTTTCTCTGCCTATGCCATTGCCACCATGTACTGTAGGTAATGGTCAATTAAATCAAAATATATCTGAGGTTTTAACAAAAACAAACATATTATTTTAAAATTTAATAACTTTCAACATCAAAAACTTTGAACTCAGAACAGTGTAACTTCAAACTGAAAATCAAGAGATACATAATGTTAACTTAATATTATTGATAACATTTTTCTTAAGGAATGTCTCTGCTGACAGCCAACTAAAAAAATAGGCTACATATCTCAAAGTGCTAAAGCTGGACTTTTTCTAATTAAATAGTGCTAACCAATAAATTAACTCCTTAACACTTGTAACTATAAATATGGTCAATGCAGTACTAACAACTAAAACTTAGTCGTTAAGGTAACAAGATGCAAAATAATTAAATATTAATGCAGGTTTTCAAGTGAACAATTTGTTTTCATGCACAATACTGTTTAACAAGGTGGCTGAATTCTTCTTCTTTCTTGACAATAGCTTCAACAAACTTGTGTGCTTTGTGGTCATCTCGTAGCTGAGCCAAGTATCGGTTAGCCACCTGATATTACAAATGACTTTCATTAGAAGACAATAGGAACTTAATAAAAGACAATGTTCTATTCAGACTAGAGGACTTCCCTGAACTCATAGATACATACACACACATACCAAGGGCTATTTTCCCCTTACCAGGGAAGTAGCCAAAGTCAAAAGGCATAATTCCACTCCCATCCACCTACCCTCCTCCCTCTCATCTTGGCTCCTCATGGATGATGGGTCATCCCTGCACCTCGCCCATTGCCATGGGCCAGATGCAATGTAGCAAGACACAGCAAGGCCACTTCATTTAATCAGTGACCCTCCCCTCTCTGTCCCCTTATACAGAAACACTGAAGACAAGGAGAAATCCCTTCAGGCTGCATCACAATTTCATTCACACATAACCACTCCCTTCCAGTCATCACAGTATCATCTATACACAGCCATTCTCTACTCACCCCTATCTTCTGCCTTCTCCCTTCCTTCTTCAACAGACATCCCCCTCTTGCTCAACACCCTTTTTACCCCATCCATCCATCTCATCCATGGTCATCCCATTATGTTTACTCCATCCACCTCTGCCTTTCACACTAATCTTTCTTCACTCATTCTTTCCATGTGTCCAAACCATCCCAATACTCTTTTATTACCACTCTCTCCCATCTTCTTTTCCATCCCCGCTCTCCTCCTCACCTCTTCGTTTCTCACTCTATCCAACCTTGTAACCCCTACCATACTTCTCACACATTTCATCTCAAACCCATTTAAACTCTTCCTCTCTTATGTTCTATGTCTCTACCACATACAGTGCTATTAGCACAATCACCCCTTAATACAATCTCCTCTTAGCATCCATTCCCAAATGTCTATTTTTCATTACACTTGAACTTGTTAACAAAATAAAATAATTCTGGTATTATATCACTAGATGAAACAACATTACTATAATAATTTGAAATGTCATTATGATACACATGAAAGAACATCATATATCAATAATTTTGGATTGGAACAAATATCAAATTGATAATTCTGTCTGATATGCACCACTGGAAAAGATTGTATGCATTGGACATCAGATTTTTTTTATTTATTCATTAATTTATTTTTATTTTATTTTTTTACTTACCTCAGGTGGTTTAGATGTGTGATGTGCAAGTACCATGAGATTGATGAGTGTGTCTGCATTGTTGGGATCCTTCTCTAAAGCCTCCTGGAGTGCAGACTCAGCCTCCTCATACTTGCCCTGACCCAGGAAACAGGAGGCCTGGCCATTCAGCAACAGAGATGTGCTCGTGTTCTTGTCGATCAGTTCTTGTAAGATGTAGTAAGCATCTTGCAATTTTTCACCACCCTGGAGAGAGAAAGAGAGGTGGATTTTACCCTTTGACCACTGAGAACTATTTCATTGATGCAACATATTTAGGAAGCATAGTCCCATGTCCCTCAAACATTACCATTACTTATTCTGAATTAAGTAATGAGCGGAGAGTAGCTGTGTATAGAATATATGGTTATACAAGGAAGGGAGGGGCAGGCGAGGGGAGGTAGATGGTGCTTAAGTGTGAATATTTTGATGCAACCTGAAGGGATTTCTCCTCATCTTTTTCTGCAGGAGGGGACGGAGTGGGGCGAGGGGGGATCACTGAATAAGTGAAGTGGCCTTGCTGTAGATGTAGTGTCTTGCTACATTGCTTCTGACCCAGGGCAGTGGGCAGGATACAAAGATGGCCCATCATCCATGAGAAGCAAAGATGATAGGGATGAAAGGGTGGTGGAGGGAAGTGGAATGGATGAGAGTGAGTAGGTCACTTTGACTTGGCTACCTCTCTTATAAGGGGGAAAAAAGCTCATGGTGTGTGTGTGTTTATGTGTGTGTATATGTATGTACATACACGCACACACACACACACATAATACCCATTGATCAGTCATACATAAGCTCTGAGCTCTTCTGGGAAGGAAATAGCTGTCGATCATGAGTCCAACACATGATCCAAGACCACAGTGAATCACATAATTACACATATATATAGACAAATTCTGAATAAATGCAATGTACCCTCAGTGAGGTCAACAATATATATTTTACAACTAGTCCAATTCTGTGTAATTAAATTTATGCTTAATTCAATAAAAGGTAAATCTTCACAAACAGATATTTTGTGTTTACAATTTTACTAAAGTGTCCCATAAGATTTGGGTACCAAAAAGCACCACTTACTGCAGCAATGTGTGCCCAAGCCTGAGCAAGTTGTGTGAGAGTTGCATCATCATCTTTTCCCTGGAGTGTTTTGATCTCCTTCCGAGCGGCATCCAGCCTCTCCATCTTCAGATAACACTGTACCATCAAGGCTCGGCTAACAAATTGAAATAAAGAAAAAAATATATATTAAATAAACAAATAAAATAAAATAATAATAAAACCACATAAATGTTCATTAATCAAAAAAGAAATAGTTGTGAAAATATAAAAACACTTTAAAGTACTTTAGTGATTCCCGTACAGACTGGTAACTTGGCATTCATCTGTAGTTGGAGAAATTAAATCTCTTTTCTATATACCAAGGGCTCCCCCCCCCCTTTCCAGGGAGGTAGCCAATGTCAAAAGGCATACATCCACTCCCACCCACTCCACTTCCCTCCACCAGCCTTTCCTCCCTCTAATGTTAGCTCCTCGTGGATGACAGGTCATTCCTGTATCCCGTCCACTGCCCTGGGTCTGAAGCAATGCAACAAGACACACGATTACTGACCACCTTTAATGTCTGTCCTCCTGAAATCTCTCTTTTACAACCCCTCTGGTTTCACCTCTTTATTTTGTCCTTAGGATTTTGTGTTCCAGGATGAGAATATCGCCTTTTGACTTTGCTACCTCTTATATAAGGGAGGAAAAAGCCCATGACAAACAGATAGAAAGGGGGTTAAATAACAATAATTATAATAATAGTAATCATCTACCTATCTATATAACAAGAGCCTTTTCCCCCTTTATAAGTGAGGTAGCCAAATCAAAGACACATACCTACTCCAACCCATTCCACTCCCCTTCACCACCCTTTCCCTCCCCCCTTCTCCTCTTAGCTCCTCATGGATGACCGGTCATCCCTGTATCCCACCCGCTACCCTGGGCCAGAAGCAATGTAGCAAGACACAGTACATCCACAGGCTGCTTCCCTTAATCAGTGACTCCCCTTCTCCATCCCCTTACGCAGAAAAAGAGAAGACGGGGAGAAATCCCATTGGGCTACATCAAAATATTCACACATAAGCACTTCCTAACCACCTATTCCCTGTCCCTCCCTTCCTTGTACAATAGTATCTACTAAACACCATTCTCCACTCATCCCTATCTCCTGCCTTCTCCCTTCTTTGCTCAACAGACATTCCTCTCTTGTCCAATACTCCCTTCAACCCATCCATCCATCTCATCCTCTGTTATTCCCTCAAGTTTACTCCCTGCACCTCAGCCTTCCACACCTCCTTTACTAATCTTTCATTACCCATCCCGTGTGTCCAAAACCATCCCTATAATCTTTCATCAGCCCTATCTGCCATCTCCTTTTCCACTCCTGCTTTTTTCCTTGTTTCTCACTCTATCCACCCTAGCAATCCCTCCCATATTTCTCAGACATTTCATCTCAAATACATTTAAACTTCTCTCCTCTGCCTCTAATTCCAAGTCTCTGCCCATACAATGCCATCAGCACAATCACCCCTTCATGCAATCCCCTCTTTGCATCCACTCCCAGATGTCAATTTCCCATAATTTTTTTTAATCCCCCAAGGCATTACTTGCTTCCCTCAATCTACAATTTACCTCCACCTCCACTCCTCCCTTTCCTGCCACATGTGACCCTAACTACATACATATATCAAAGGCTTTTTCCCCTTTACAAGGGAGGTAGCCAAAAAACAAAGGAATCAAATCCACTCCTACCCATTCCATCTCCACACACTCCACTCCCATTCATCCCCCTCTTATCTTAACTCCTACTGGATGACGGGTCATCCCTGCATCTCACCCACTGCACTGGGTCAGAAGCAGTGTTGCAAGACATGGCACATCCACAGCAAGGCTGTTTCATTAAATTGGTGATTCCCCCCCCTCTTCATCCCTTCATGCAGAAATAGAGAAGACCGGAAGAAATCCCTTTGGCCTGCATCTATTTATTTTTCACACATACTCCCTCAACCCCCATCTCCCACCCATTCCCTTTCATGCATCACAGCATCATCCATACACAACCATTCTTCATTCACCCCTATCTTCTGTCCTCTCCCATCCTTCCTCAACAGACATTCCCCTCTTTCCCAATGCCCCTTTTACCCCATCCATCCATCTCATCCTTGGTTGCCCCCTCATGTTCACTTCTACCTCTGCCTTCCACACCTTTTTACTAATGTTTCTTCACTCATTCTTTCCATGTGTCCAAATCATCCCAATACTCTTTCATCAACTATCTCCCAACACCCTTTTCACCCTCATTCTCCTTCACACCTCATTTCTCACTCTACCCAGCCTAATAACCCCTATCATACTTCTCAGGCACTTCATTTCAAACACATTCAACTCCTCTTTTATGTTCCATGTTTCTGCCCTGTAGTGCTGTCAGCACAATCGATCCTTCATACAATCTCCTCTTAGTATCCATTACCAAATGTCTGTTTCTCATTACACTTTTTAATCCACCAGGGCATTTACTTCCTTCTCTCAATCTACATTCTACCTCCACATCCATTCCTCCCTTTCCCACCACATTCACTCCCAAATATCTAAAACTATCCACTTACTCCAGAAATATCTAAAACTATCCACTTACTCCAGTCTCTCTCCCTTAATACTCACTTCCAGTCTGCTGCCACTTTTTCTCCCCTTGTACATCTCATCACCTTACTTTAACTCATATTTATCTTCAACTTCCTTCTTTTGCAAACCTTCCCAAACTCTGTCACTAACTTCTTCAATCCTCTCTCTGATCCTGCTACAAGTGCAGTGTCATCAGCAAACAACAACTGGCTTATTTCCCACTTTTTTCCATGTTCTTTAACCACCTCCAATCCCTGACACATTACCCTTGCATTTACCTCCCCATCCATGACCCTAAATACCTAAATCTATCCACTTTCTCCAGCCTCTCTTCTTTTACTTACTTCCAACTCATTGCCATCCTCTACCTTTGTACAACTCATCACCTTGCCTTTACCCACATTTAACTTCAAACTTTCTCCTTGCAAACCTTCCCAAACTCCATCACTTCTTCCTCTGACCCTGCCACAAGTGCAGTGTTATCAGCAAACAACAACTGGTTTAACTCTCACTTTTCTCCATTTTCTTTAACCATCTCCAGCCCCTTGCCCACTACCCTTGCCTTTACCTCCTACACCACCCCATCCATGTACACACTGAACAGCCATGGTGACACATCCCTGACACAGTCCCACCTTTACCTCGAACCATTCATTCTCTCCATTTTCCACTTTAACACCAACTCAATTACTCTTGAAAACCCTTGACTGCCCTAATCCCATATATCTGCAAAACCTCCCAGTGCCTTCTTGTCCACCCTGTCATAAGCCTTTTTTCAAATCAATGAAATCCCATAAAACATCCTTACCTTTTCCTAAAGCTTTCTCACATATCTGCCTTACCACAAAAATCTGATCCATGCAACCCTTACCTTTCCTAAACCCACAGTTTCTCACCAATTACTCCCTCTGTTCCTCTCCTAATCCTCCCAATTAAAACCCTCCCATAAGCCTTCCCAATTACACTCAACAAATTGATCCCTCTGAAACTACCACACTCACATTTGTAAAGTAGAACTATACAGGCACTCCTCTACTCGTTTGACACTCTACCCTCCCTTAAGACACCCCTTAAACCTCACTAGCCAGTCCACTATTACTGTAGTTCTCTTCTTCAGACACTCTACAATAATAATAACAATAATAACTGTTGCCAGTTCCACTGAATGGAAAATCTGGAATCTCACAGTGACTGACAAAGTTCCTTGGGCTCTCCCACAGACCTCTCTAAAAAGAAAATTTGAACCAGTCTGCATTGTATAGGTATGGGATGTTCTATATCACCAATTGATAGTAGTAGGAGGGAAGCAAATGCTGGTTGTCAGCTCTCAATGTGTGAATAATGTACAAGAAATACAAATACAGTTGGTAGGGATCTTGGGACCAGTCCAGAGACACATTGTCAAACCCTCAGGAGTGAGGGGGTTAAGTTTTGAAAATGGGCAATTCCACTGTCTGTTAACCTTTTCCATATGATGATGCCTACATGGGCATCATGAAACATGAGTGGGTATACAAAGGTGCCAGCATCGGTGTCTTGATTATATCTATTTTGTAGTTGTAGCGGAGTTACCCACAAATTCTGTGAATTGGCTTGATAGCGTTTTCTGTGTTTATCATTACTCAGAGTGAGAGAATGAGTAAATTGGTGGTAACTTTATATTTAATAATGTGAGTATTGTGATGCATCATTGAATCATCTTACATCAGCCATCTGATGGTGTGCATGACAATTTGAATTGTGTTGATGAGGTTAGGCAAGAAAGGAAGAAGGCAAGAGATATATGCAAGTGGATTATAAATTTACAGAGCCTGAAGGGATTTTTCCTCATTTTCTCTACATTCGAACATGCAGATGAAGTGGCTGGCCCTGCTGTGGATACCATGTCTTGCTCCACTGTTTTTCACCTGACAGTGGGTGAACACTTCATCCACAAGCAAATGATAAAATGGAAACAAATGATAATTGGATGGGAGTGAAATGTGCCAGAGTAGTTGCATGCCCTAGCTGGCTACCTCCCTTATATGGAGGAAGAAATCTCATAGTGTGTGTGTGTGTGTATTTACCTAGTTGTATTTTACAAGACGGGAGCTATGCTCGTTGTGACCCGTTTTCGTATCTCTCCACATCCAGTTTATTCTTTAACTCATGTATAGTTCTGGCATTCAGTGTTTCACTGTTTAGTTTGTTCCAGAAATCGATCACTCTGTGCGGGAAACTGTTCTTTTTCAGGTCTCTTCTGTAACTGTCCTTCTTTAGCTCCTTATCGTGTCCTCTTCTTTCTCTCGTGTGTGTGAATATGTATGAATGTATGTATGTATGTATATATATATATATATATATATATATATATATGATGGGGGTGGGTGGGAGACCATTGTTAACTGCTGTAGGACTGTGGGTTTCTAGCTCAAGTAGCTTGAGGCAACAGTTATTATCATCTATTACCCTGACCTGGGGATATTTACTGGTTGCGTGATTTAGAGCATCACTTCTTGAACAAGGTTTCAGTCGTGAGGGAAGTTTGTGGCTCCTTTGTACTAAACGAGTTTATGGTAAGGAGATACTACATTTAGATTCCTTGTTTCAAGAAATCCTCTATAATCAGACACTATCCTTGCTCTCTATCAGAGGGTGAAGTTTGTGAAATTAAACCAAATCAACCTTAAATAAAAAACTAACACTCACCACTCGAGAGCATCTGACTGGTTCAGGACACGCAATGCTCCTTCATAGTTGTCTTCATGGCAGTAAATGGTGGCGGCAACAACCAAGAGTGCCGTGTTGTTCAGGTCAACACTGCCACCTAACTGCGTCTCCAGTTCACTGACCACTGACTGCCTGCAAAACAAGAGTAAATGTATTGTGAACAACATCAAACTAAAATTCAAATTATATCTTCACACCTGTTCATATTCACAAAGAATGAGGGCAAGAACTGGGAAAGTGCATACCAAATACATTGTCTTTTAAACTTGTATCCCAAAGGCCTTTTCCCCCTTATAAAGTGGTAGCCAAATCAAAGCAAACATCCACTTTGTATACATCAAAACACATTTAATGTCTTTCCCATTTCCACACCTTGTGGATGAAATCCCTCTCCCCCTCACTACTAAGGTCAAAGGTAAGGTAGAGAGACAGCATTTTAACAGCAAAGGCTAAGAGCTATGGCTGGTTTACCCCCGCAGCTTCATCATATGTTGATCTACCTCCTTATCCCTCAAAAATCCTCATTAATTCTGCTTACTCCAAACAAGGATTAAAAATGGCACCTAGTACTCTCTCTACACAATAAATTCTTCAGCTGGACAACACCCTAATGATACAGGTCCTCGCATTTGATACACACAAGACATCCTAACCCCCCATACAGAGGAAGCCTCACAGAGAGGCAAATAAAAGTGTTCTTAGAACTATAACAAACATAAGTTTCTATTTTTTTTTCACTTTTTCACAAAATTAATGCCAGTCATCCCCAACAGAACTCTCTCATGGAATATTCCTCTCTTTGTCACACACACACATTTTCTCACATTCAGCATCTTGACCACAAGTGTTACTAATAATAAATGACTACTTGAAAACAATACAAATAGAATATCTACATTTGCAAAACAAAGTTCTTCCCATGGAGCAGCACACGAGAATGAAATGCATGCAGTTCTATGCAAGAGCCATCAAACATGATCACCCACATTACATAAACACAGCCTTCTACAATGACCTACTCCCACACCAACACAATACACCCTTACAAAATCATACATACTTAGATCACAAAACAAGCACTTCACAACACTCAAATTCTATGCTTCACCAAACTTTCTCAGAAATTAAACCTGCAATCACTCCCAAGACAAGCAAGAACTTCACTGACACACCCACATTCAGGTTACTACCACATGCTAGCTAAAACAGTACCCAACAGAGAAATGGCCTGGCCATAGACACAATTTGCCACAGATAAAGCTATCACATGGAAGATACTGAGCACCTTGTGCAACAGTTTTTCACTCACTCTTTCCTAACAGCAACACAAAATCTCTTAATTGAGAAGCTTCCAAGCTTAACCAGTAATTGTGGTCATTTCCTGGAGGTTTTAGGTCTCTTGCAAGTAAGCTGGAGCAATGGTTTGATTGATCCTACTCTCTTCTATTTTAGTTTTCTAATTTTACTCACCTCCTTCCTTTAGTTCTTTATTCTCTTTAATATCCTAAGATCACTCCTTGCCCTATCTTTCCTTATTTTTGCACTTGCACTGTGCCACCTATGCCTCACTTCATTCCTACATCTCTTGATGTAGCCATGCAAGTCTCCTTCCTTTTGTACGCACTTCATTAGACTGTCCCTCTTCTCCTGTCATTAACCCCTTCACCCAGGCCAAAATCTCGCGGGCAGCATTAGCCTCCAGACGTGTGATGTTGTGTCATAATACTCGCATTATAAAAAATAAAGTTACCGCTGTATTGCTCATTCTCTTTCACCTGTGAATTTTGATAACCATAGAAAATATGATGAAGCCAGTTTACAGAGTATGGGGGTCATGCAGGTACAACTACAATATATATAATCAAGAGGTTGACATCGGCATCATCGCGTACCCACTTGCTCCTCATGACGCCCATGTAGGCATCATCGTATCGAAGGGGTTAACATTACTTCTGAGGCTGACCATCCCCAAATGTTAAATGGCAGTGGCCAGTCCTTCTGTTGATGCCAACCCCACCTTCCCTTACATACATATACCAAAGGTTTTCCCCCCCTTACAAGGGAGGTAGACAAAAAAACACAGGCACAGAAACCATTCCTACCCATTCCATCCCCCTTACAACTAAATAATACTTCACAACCCCAAGAATAGTTATGCCAAGATAATTCCCACTGCCTGTGATCCACCTCAAGATTCCCTTTACCTAATACAGAGTTCAATGAAATGGAAAATAATAAAAATAGATTATAATTAAAATATGCCTAAATGTGTGGTACTGGACTACTACATGAAAAGCACACATACCTGTTTGCTGGGGACTGAAGATATCTTGAGAGAAGTCGGAGTGCTTGCAAAGGAGGTGCTGCTGATGGTGTAATCTCCATCTGCACCACTCCATATTTACGTTGACCAATCAGAGCTCTGTAGATGAAGATGTCTCTCTCTATTCTCAACTCAGCTGTGCTTGGCTGGTAACAGAAAGAGTAGATGGTTAGAAATAGATATCTGTTAACCAAACAATCAACTAACCAATATCCTTGTGCATTGTAAGACTGTTAACTGCTATGTTATTCCTGCATAATATTCTATCACACCTTTCTACATTCTGTTTGAGAAATCTGAGTTTATCAATAAAGGAGTAGTAATACAATAATACCAGTTATGTTTTGCTTTTGAATCTCCAATCACTGACTGAAATGATCAAAACTACATGTTCTTAAACTTTTGCAAATAGAAATTGACACTAATAATTCAAAGGTGATATAGGAACACCAATCTCAGAGTAATATCTTTAAAGCTCAAGTCCTATAATCATCAAAAGTAATGAAAAAAAATAATACAAAAGAATAAAAAACAAATCTACACTGTAAATAAACAAATAATTAATACAGCATATCAATACAACCTAGCCTAATTTACAAGACAGCTCATTACATAACCCTTACTGAATAGTACATTCAGTATAATTATTCATTCAAACACAGCTTTGAATACTTGTAATGTTATCAAACTAAAAGTTTGATAACCTTCAGAAGATGGTTGGTGTCACATAGTCATCTAGGGATAAGTTTCTCCTGTGCTACTTAACCAACTTTCCCCTCATCCATCACACCAGCTCTCCACTCCCAAGTGAAACAAATCTCTTTGACTTTTCAAACACCTATTTCGGCTCTACCATATATGATATGTCAGTATGCCAGTTTAACTTGAGGTTATGCAAGTATTTTCCTACAACTTGGAAAACTTCCTTAAAAGCCTTGGAAGGCAGCAAGGCTGGTGGGCTGGGTAAACAAAGGAATTGGGACGTCAGTTCCTATTAATGTTTCGTATTTCAAATGTTCAAAGCAACATATAAAACTAGAATAAAATAAATTTTTCGAGTGTCGCACTCACTTATCACCAAGTTTTGTTAAACTAATGAAAACATAATGAGGTAACAACTTTATTAAATCAATTTACCCTCTTATCTGATTCACCATGTTCACTTATGACAAACAACTTTCAGTAGTGTATAAGTATAATAAAACACAAATGAAGTAATCATATGACTTTCAATTCTGTAATTCAAAGGTTATTTAAGGCCGGTGATGGCATCCATTTCAGTACCAAGCTTGGGAAGTTGGGCGTCTCGATCGTTGACACCATCAAATAAATATATTTTACCTGTAAAATGTTTAAAACACTGGGTATTGATGAAAACTATGTTAAAACTTACTTGTAACTTTTGGGCTTCATTTATACAGTGCTGATAATTCCCAATATAGTAGGAATTCCTAACTTCGTAAAGTTCATCGACATCTCCCTGCTGTGCCATGTTGACAATTGTGCCCGAGCTGACAGCTTCCTCCAGTACCAACCTTATAAATGATATGCCCGGAGGGAATTTACCGCATATGGAGAAATGTCCACGATTATGAATAAGTATATCTAGTAAATATGTTCATTTTTTATATGAAATATTCGAAACTTATTTGCTAAGGTTAGTGGTGCTAGCAAATATTATTTTGTGCAACAGTTGGTATCTCTGAATGCAGACGTGTATTTTACGATTGTAAAAAATATCAAAAAGTTTGTTAACCATATCAATACAATAGATATTATTTTCTAGGTAATGTATCTCGATCAACCAAAGAAAATGTGCACTGCATGCTAGAAATAATGTATTGATGGAATCGCATTCCAGCTGATTCAAAACAACACTGAGGCATAAACTTTGGAGTTCGTGTATTGTCACGATAATTTCAAGGTTATTACTCGATATTTACCAATTTTGAGTTAAAAATTCAGATTATATAAACATATGGTGTATGATAAGTTTTTATTTATTTAATAGTATGGTGGAAAGTAGTATTTGAATGATGAAAAATCTTCTCTTTAGGGGAACAAATTTCTTTTAGTGTCAATCCAATTTATATTAACACAAGACGGTAAGTAGACTATAGTCCGAAGACTATTAAAATTTGCCCCAACTCAAGCCATCGCTCCTCCCATATATCTTGGAGTAAGGACAACGTATAAGGGGGATGGAGTAATAGAAGCCAGTGTGATGACATCATAATTATTTAGGTCTTCGTAGATTTTAGATTTTGGTGTTATGGCCATAGCCATTCCCACATCTCTGCCCGAACCTCACGTATTGGAACTGATCTGTAATCGTATACATTGCCACTCCTCGTGAAGTTGGGCTATGCCTATGCAGGATTGGAGGCTCATCTGGGATGTTGTCCAGGAATTTATCTAGCCTCCTTTTGAAACCTCTGTGTTGACTCCTATTAGCCCCCTTATCACTTTTGGGAGACAGTTGAAGAGTGTGGGGATGGCACAAGGGAAGCTTTCCGCCTGGATTGTCTTTAGTCGCTGGAAGCAGTTGCTTATGGATCTTCTTTTGCAGGTCCTACCATACCTGGGATGGTGTTTCCCTTTGATACCATCTCCTTTATTTTGTGAACCTCTAGGGTCAAGGACTCTCCAGATGTAAATCACTATATAATGCTCTCTGTGTCTCTGCATTGAATAAAGCTTGAGGATTTTCAGCCTCTCCCAGTAATTTAGGGAAGCCACTACCAACCTCATTATGAGTATCTTCTAGACCTATTCAAGTTCTTGTATCTCCTTGAGTTTGTGTGGAGACCATAGCTGGAATACATACTCTAGCTTTGACATTACTAGTGTCTTCCACAGAGGTAGCAAGTGCTCCGGTTTCCTGGTCTCAAATGTCTGGAGCAGTGTTTCTCAACCTTTTTACCCTTGTAAAACCTTTAAATTAAATTGCATGTCTCAAGGAACCCTTGTGCAAAAAAAAAACACATATACCATATGTTTCTAATTTTATCGTAATAATAGGTTAAATAGGATGATGTCTATATTATATTATTACAATAACCAAGAATATGTTGTGCGTATTTAATTATATTATGTATATGAAATTAAATAGAAAATCAAAAGTGCATTAGCTTATCTCACTTGTTCTCGCAAAACCCTTAGGGACCTTTTATGGAACCTTAGGGTTCTGGGGAACCCTGGTTGAGAAACGCTGGTCTGGAGGATCCACATACTCATTTTACGAATAGAACTAGTGGTGCGGGTTATGTATGCTTTGAAGCTATGGTCATCACTCATCCACACCCCCAGATCTCTCATTGTTTTTATTTCCTCTGCACCCATTGTGTACCAGTACTCTTAGATTTTTGTTTGGCCAATATCTGGGAGATTTGTGGGAATGCAGGTTGAAGTACTGGGGAAATTTTGTGACCAAAATGGTGAAAAAAAAAAAAAAGATGGAGGAAGATATCTCTGGTGGAATATGAGAAGACAGAGCAAGGAGAAATCTGCTTAGTACACAGGAGAGCCTCACAGTGGATGGCAATACTTTTCAGGTCCTCCCATGGATTTCTAGGAAGAAATATTGAACAGGTGTCTATGTTGCATTAATATGGGTCTGTATCTCTCTCTCTCTCTCTCTCTCTCTCTCTCTCTCTCTCTCTCTCTCTCTCTCTCTCTCTCTCTCTCTCTCTCTCTCTCTCTCTCTCTCTCTCTCTCTCTCTCTCTCTCTCTCTCTCTCTCTCTCTCTCTCTCTCTCTCTCTCTCTCTCTCTCTCTCTCTCTCTCTCTCTCTCTCTCTCTCTCTCTCTCTCTCTCTCTCTCTCTCTCTCTCTCTCTCTCTCTCTCTCTCTCTCTCTCTCTCTCTCTCTCTCTCTCTATCTCTATCTTTCTCTCTCTCTCTCTCTCTCTCTCTCTCTCTCTCTCTCTCTCTCTCTCTCTCTCTCTCTCTCTCTCTCTCTCTCTCTCTCTCTCTCTCTCTCTCTCTCTCTCTCTCTCTCTCTCTCTCTCTCTCTCTCTTACCAGTGTACAGTAATAGGAAGATGGGAGTAATTATTAGTTGTCAGGCCTTCTGATGTGAAGAAGTAGAAAAAAATAAAAGTTCGAATATTGAGTTTTGGAGATAGACAGCAGGAAGATTATTTTATCTGACATCCATCTTGCAGGACCACCACTTGTAGGTATTCATAGTTGCTCCCTGAAGAACTAGAAAGGTGGCTTTTGTGAAGCATTATATCATTATTTCTATAAAAAACATCTAGAGTTAGTGTGATAGGAATTTAGGCCTCTTCCCATTGCCCCTAAATTTGGTTGGGTCACAGAAATATTGTATGAAAATGCTGTGAGCTTCATATCTCAAAGTGAAGGTCTGGCAACTTGAGCACCATATACTGGTATGCTGTAGGGGTATAGGTTGCATACTTTGGTAATTATTCCAATACAGTAATCCCTCCATTATATGAATCATCATCATCAGAACCACCATTATTTGAAATCTCACTAATATCCAAACAGGCCCCATGAATCTGAAGAGTGCTCCCTGAGTAGTTTAAATTGTTTGCATGCTGTGGCTGATTTACATATTTTCTATTCGATAGCACACATGGTGCTTCCTACCTTAACCTGAAACCATGTGGGTATGGTTATACCACATAGGATTATGAAGGAGGCATACATATATAGATACCCTCAGTATTATACGTATTTCAAGTCAAATAAAATACTTATTAATTTGGTTCTTTGAGTGTTTTTATTGTCATTCATTTAGCACCAGATCCAAACTTCTTGTGGCCCAGTTAGTTTGTATATGGGAGGGATTACTATATTTCCTTTATTGCTCTTTCCTGCTTTTGTGTGTATGTGTGTATGTTCTTCCAGATGGTAATTTTATTTTATTTGGCTGTTGCAGGGCCACACTTGTTTTGCAAAATAGTTATAGCCATAATATGGCATGAGTTCAGAAGTGTAGCCCTGAATGACTAAGAAAAAAAAAGATAAACACCTTGTAGGGGTCCTGGCATTCAATACACTTCTGGAAAAGAGTGGGGTCATACATATTTTGAAATCTCTTAGTTTTGTATTTTTTTTCCCTAGTTAGCCATTTCTCTGGGAAGAAACTGTGTACTGTTGTCTTTGTTGTATCAGTGTGAGACTGTTTCTGTCACTTGTTGAAAGTTGTAGGGAGAAGAGAGCAATCACCAGTTGCCAGCTCTCCATGTGTAAAAATAAATGTAAGAAATACATCTGAAGTTGATAGGGAGGCCCTGGGCCTAATCCAGAGACGGAGTGCCAACCCCTCAGGGCTGCGTCTCCTGATGGAGGTAAGGGGTTAATGGGTTTTGAAAAAAGGCAGCTTTGCTATCTTTGCAGGACCATCACATGCAGATACCTGTCATTTGTCCCTGTTAGATCTCAAAATTTTTGGTAAAGGAGAAGAAATCTGAATGATTTTTTATGAGTCTCTTTTTGGTAATGATTACATTAATAAGTTTTTATTAAAGGGTTTTTATTGATGTGATTATAATTGTTATTCTCATGTTTTATAATTTTTATTACCTTGCCAGCATTAAGTTTAGCTTGTGAGTTGTTTGCCCTCAACAATGACAACAAAGCGAAGGCATTCTAAGAAGTGGGAAGTGCCAGATGGAGTTGAGTGTCGTAACAATTTGATGACATGATTTGATAGTTTGGGTCATACTCATAAACTAAATAATTTAACAGGTGTGCCAGTTTATTCTGTTGCAATAACAAAAAATGAAGAGTTGCTTTGTATCAGGCTGTATTAATGTGTGTTTAGTTTGCAGTGAATTTTTTAACATATATTTTGATAGGAGATGGTTATGTGTTGATGGTATTTTGATGCAGTCCAAAGGGATTTCTCCCCATCTTCTGTAGTTTCCACCTGAGGGGACAGGGGACAGGGAAAGGGGTTCATCACGTGGGTGGGACATTCCTGCTCTGGATGTGCTATGTCTTGCTGCATTTCTTGCGACTTAGTTGACTAAGTTGGTGGGCAGGAGGTGGGGATGACCCTTCATCCATGAGGAGCTAAGATAAGAGGGAGGAAAGGGTGGTGGATAGGAGTGGAATTGGTGGTAGTGGGTGCATGCCATTGACTTGGCTACCCCCTTTATGACAGGGAAGAAGTACTTGGTACATAGATAGATATTTTGATTAATAGTCTTGGATTTATGTGACAAAAATTTGATAATTGAAATATAATAATACATTGTTTCTGATGCCCAGTGTTGAAAAGAAACCTGGATATCAGGACATGTGAAGATATTCATGGAGAGGGGGTTGTTGATTAAGTGAAGTGGTCTTGGTGTGGATGTACTGTGTCGTGCTGCATTACTTAATATGAGAGGGAGGAAAGGGTGGTGGAGGAGAGTGGAGTGGGTGGGAGTGGATACATGCCTCTGACTTGGCTACCTCCCTTATAAGGGGGAAAAAGGTCTTGGTATATATCTCTGATAGTTTATTTTATGAACATGACTAATATGATGAAGATAAATGTTTGTGTGTATACTCATATGTGTGTGTATTTACCTAGTATTTACCTAATTGTATTATGTGAAGGGGAGCTATGCTCATGGTGACCCATCTTTGTATCTCTCAGCATCTAGTTTGTTCTTAAATTCTTGTATGGTTTTTGCACACACTATTGTTTCATCCAATTTGTTCCAGACATCCACCACTCTGTGTGGAATTTTTTTTTTTTAGGTCTCTTCTATAATTATCCTTTTTTAGTTTCTTTTCATGTCCTCTTGTGTGCATGTGTGTGTATCCAATATAATTTTTCTTTACATATATATAAATGTATATATATATATATATATATATATATATGTATATATATATATATATATATATATATACACATATGTATATATACACACACACACAAGGTCTGTCCAGAAAGTATCCAGCCATTTACAATTTCAAGAAATGCTTCTAGCATAGGACAATGACACTCTACTCTCCTTCGAAGTAGTCTCCTTTGGACCTCACACACTTCTCCCAGCATCCCTTCCACATTTAAAAACATTTTGCAAATTCCTTTTTTGGGATCTTTGTCAGCTGGCTTGTTGCATTCTTCTTAATTTCGTCTATGGACTGAAATCTCCTTCCTTTTAATGGTGATTTTAGCTTTGGGAAAATCCTGAAATCACAGGGAGCTAGATCTGGGCTGAATGAGCTGGGTGATGGAATGTTTTGCCAAAACTCCATGCATGACACATGAAGAATGGTGAAGAATGATGAAGGTCCAGTCTCCACTAGCCCACAGCTGTGGCCATTTTCTTCTAA
The DNA here is from genome assembly GCF_046742065.1 of Oratosquilla oratoria. Classification (NCBI taxonomy): domain Eukaryota; kingdom Metazoa; phylum Arthropoda; class Malacostraca; order Stomatopoda; family Squillidae; genus Oratosquilla; species Oratosquilla oratoria. Next base: position 56,899,535 of record NC_134779.1, read on the forward strand.
CTGCATCCTTAGATGGTGAAGAACTTCAATGTAATACTTCTTTATTATTGTTTGGCCTTGAGAAGTGTACTCATGGTGGACAGCACCCTGATAATCCCCAAAAACCTGTCAGCATGATATTGACTTTGCTTTGACTTTGCTGTGCCTTTTTTGGACGTGGAGATGCAGGTGACTTCCATTGGCTAAACTGGGCTTTTGTTTCTGAGTCATAGCCATAGACCCATGACTCATCTCATGTTATTACTTATTTCAGGAAATTTTAGTTATTTGTAGCAGCTTGAAGCATGTCCTGTGATGTTTTAGCATGATATTCCTTCTGCTCATGGGTCAGGAGATGCGGAATGAATTTTGCTGCCATGTGTGTCATGCCAAGATCTTTCATCAAAATCTCTGAAACACTTGTCCGTGTGATACTAAGATCATCTTCTTATTCTCAGACTGTCAGTCGCTGATTCTCATTGATTGCAGTCTTCACATGTTCAACATTTTTGGGTGTTCTGCTTGTTGAAGGCTTACTAGAATGTGGATCACTTTTGACAGATTCTTGGCCGTCTTTAAAACGTTTGTACTACATCTTTATCTATGCTTCACTCATTGAATCATCTTGGAATGCCATTCTAATTATTTGAATGGTTTCTGCTGACAAATATTCAAGTTTGCAACAAAACTTGACACAGATTTGCTGATCTACTCAGTCATTGTCAATGTGACAGTCAAACAGTACACACCTTCACTCAACTGTGTCTGGCTGGTAATTGAGTCGTCACATGGGACTATGGCCGCTCACAGATGTGCAGTAGGGTCTTCTGTCAGTGTCTGCCAACTTTTGTTAGGATTGCACTACCAGTTCTGCATACATAATGGCTGGATACTTTCCTGACAGACCTCTACATATGTATGTATATATATATATATATATATATATACACACACACACACACACACACACACACACACACTTCAACGAATGGACGGCTTAGAAGACGTTCTGAAGAGAATTGAAGTTTGTGGATCCCAACGCAAAGAGAAGTGCCTATTGTATTTACAGGGTGGGGGGAAATTGCTCGTGGAGTAGTAGGAAAGTAGGGAAAGAGGAAAGGGGGAGGGATTACTGAGGGAAATGGAAGGAAATGAGGAAGGAGTAGACTTGGCCCAGGCAGACAGGCGAAAGGTAAACAAAAGGCCTCCCGACGACGATGAAATGTCTAATAAGAATGTAAAGATTAGAAGTATAGATAAGAGCAATACAGTAGAAAGTGATGAGAATATTTTCCAGGGATTTAAAGAGGGTGGGGGGGACACAAACCCCCCCCGACTGACAAGACTAGAAGAGAAGGTCGATAAGATGATCGAGGACTTGGAGCGTAGGTTCGGTCATGTTGACAATATTATACGAAGAGTTGAAAAATTGGAAGAACTAGAGAAGGCGAACAAAAACTTAACTAAGGAAATTGAAGAATTAAAAAAACAGTTAAAAGAAGTAAAAGATGAGAATAAAGTCTTAAAGGAGAATAATAAGGAGAACAAGGAGGGTTGGAAAAAAATTCAAGAAAATAGCAAAGTTGCATTCACTGACATAATCAGACAGCAAATGAATGAACAAACTGAAAACTCAGTTATTAAAGTGATGAGACAGAAGGAGAATATAGTAAGAGACTTAGCAGACAAAAGAAATGTATAATTATATTAGGAATGGAAGAGAAACATAACCCAGATAGAACCACAAGAATCAAAGAGGAAAATGAAAAAGTAAGAAATTTACTAGAATTAGTTCAGGAAGATGAACCAGAAATAATGAAACAAATCGAAGAGAAATTCAGGCTAGGGAAATATAGTACAGACAAGACCAGACCAATCAAGATTAAATTCAGGTCACAAACTACGGCTGAGAATATCTTATCCAAAACAGGGAAACTAGCAACAAGTGAACAATATAAAAAGGTATGGATAAAAAGGGAAATGAATAAAGAGGAAAGAGAGGAAGATAAAGAGAAAAGACTTGAAGCAAAGGAAAAAAAACGAGATAAGAACGGAGTCAGAAAAAGAGAGATTCTATTGGAGAGTAGTGAATATGAAACTAAAGAAAGTCGACATACAAGAGAAAAACAAAAGGGAAACAGAGAACACAATGGAAGTGGCAGAAAACTAAGAGTGTCTTACACAAATATAGATGGATTAATAACAGGATTGAATGAACTGAATGATTATTTGAAAGAAAAAGAACCAGACATAATGGGAATTGTAGAAACAAAATTAAAAGGTCCACTACCACCCAACAGTGTAGGACATGATGCATATAATTATTGGATTAGAAACAGAGTGAAAAAGGAAGGGGGTGGAGTTATGTTCCTGACTAAGAAGGATATAAACGTGAAGGGTGTCACATATGGAAAGAATACAGTAGAGATGATAATGATGGAAGTAGAAGACAGAGATAAGAAGAACAGAAAGTTTGTGATAAATTATGTGCCCCCAAAAACAGCCTCATGGGAAGAGAGTGAACATAAAAGTATGTTAGAGGACACAAAGATAACATTAAACAAGATAATGGAAGAGGGAGGAAAAATAGTTATGATGGGCGACTTTAATTGCAAAGAAATCTGCTGGGAAGAAATGACAGTAAAGGGTGGAGACGGCTCATGGGGAAACGCTCTACTTGAGATGGTTACTGACCATACAATGACACAATGGATACAGGAGAACACTAGGTATAGAAATGAAGAAGAGCCATCAAAACTAGACCTAGTAATTACATCCGAACCTAGAATAGTGGACAAAATTGAATATAAAACACCAATAAGTAAAAGTGACCACATATTGATTGAACTGGAACTTAATGAAGAAAAATATATGAAAAGAAATGAACAATACAGAAAAGGAAGAATGATGTATGAAAAAACAAACTTTGATAAAATAAGAGAATTCTTTCAAAAGGAAAACTGGGAAGAAATATACAAAGAAGAAACAACAGTAGAAGAGAAATGGAATATTTTGACAAGAATTTACAAAAAAGGAGTGGAAAAGTATGTCCCAAGACAAAAACAAGAAAAAGAATATGTAAAATGCTGGTACAACAAAAGCTGTAGGGAGTTAAAAGACAAAAGAGACAAAGCCTGGACCAGATGGAAAAAAGACAGAAGACCTGAAAAATGGAAAATATATACCTGCTATAGAAATGAATATGTACAAATGTGCAGAGAGGAAAAGAGAAAATATGAAAAAGATATCATAGAAAAGTGTAAAGATCAACCGAAACTATTCTACAGATTTGTAAACAATAAACTGAAAAACAAACAAGACTTGGAGAAATTAAGACAGGAGGGAGTTGAATACACTGAGGAAATGGAAATGGCGGAAATTATGAACAAACATTTTAAATCAGTGTTTACAAGGGAGAACATACAACCTGAAGAGAACGAATGGAAAGAGAAAGTCCCCCCTATGGAAGAAATAGAAGTAACAAAGAATGAAATATTAACACACTTGAGTAATCTTGATGTCAGAAAATCGCTATGGACCAGATGAAATAGCAAACTGGATACTAAAAGAATGCAGGAATGAACTGGCAGACAAAATACATAGCATACTAAATAGTTCCTTGAAAGAAGGAAAAGTTCCAGAAGATTGGAAAAAAGCAAATATAGTACCTATATATAAAGGAGGAAATAAAGAAGAACCTACCAACTATAGACCAGTCTCTCTAACAAGTACAATAGCAAAAATTTGTAAAAGAATTATCAAAAGTAGATGGGTAAAATATTTAGAAAAAAACAAAGTGTTAAATCCAAGGCAATTTGGATTCAGACAAGGACGATCATGCGTCACCAATTTAATATGTTTCTATTCAAGGCTAATAGATATAATACAAGAAAGAGATGGATGGGCGGACTGTGCATTTTTAGATCTAAAGAAAGCTTTTGACAAAGTACCACATAAGAAGTTGCTTAAGAAATTAGAAACTGAAGGAGGAATACAGGGTAAACTACTAAATTGGATGGAGGACTTTTTGCAAGAAAGAAAAATGAGAGTAGTGATAAAAAAACCAACACTCAAAATGGGATGAAGTAATAAGCGGTGTTCCGCAGGGAACAGTTCTGGCCCCAATAATGTTTGCTATATATATTAATGATATGGATGAAGGAATAGAAAGCTATATGAGCTTCTTTGCAGATGATGCAAAACTACTGAAAAGAGTGAAAACTGAAGAAGATTGTGAATCACTACAGAGAGATCTAAATAAGGTACAAGAATGGAGTAGGAAATGGGAGATGGAGTTCAATACAAAAAAGTGTAGTATAATGGAATTTGGAAAAAGCAAAAACAGAATAACAGGAGCATATAAATTGGGAGAAGAAGGAATAAAAAAAGTAGAAAATGAGAAGGACCTGGGAGTCATTGTTATGAATAATATGTCACCTGAGAAACATATAGATAAGATTTTTGGAGAAACTTATAATTTAATAAGAACAATTAAAGTTGCATTTACATACCTGGATGAAGAAATGGTGAAGAAAATCCTAATCACCCTGATAAGACCAAGATTGGAATGTGCAGCAACGATATGGTCACCAAGTACAAAAAAATGTATAAAAAAACTTGAAAGAATACAAAGAGCAATTACAAAACTGGCACCAACACTCTCAAAACTATCATATGAAGAGAGACTAGAAAAACTTGAACTACAGACACTAGAGCAAAGAAGAGAGAGAGGAGATTTGATAGCTATTTACAGAATCATGAAAGGCATAGAAATTACTGAGAGAGAATCTGATAAAATGGGATGACAGAAATACTAGACACGGAAAGAAAATAAAAAAAAAGACAGCTATAGAAGAGATTTGAAAAAGAACAGCTTTCCTCACAGAGTAATAGACAGTTGGAACAAGTTAGATGAGAAAGTGGTGTGTGCAAAAACAATACATGAATTTAAAAATAGTTTAGATAAAATGAGATATGAAGACGGGACCCCACGAGCATAGCTCCCCTTCCCGTAAAATACAACTAGGTAAATACATGTATATATATATATATATATATATATATATATATATGTATATATATATATATGTATATATATATATATATATATATATACACACACATATACATATACATACTTGTTCTTTCTTGTATATGAGGGATAAGTAAAAAAATTGTCATAGAATGAATTCACAGACAGTAAATACACCTGTCCCTTGTGATGTGTGTCTTTCCAATATGTGAATTCACACACATATGGTGAACCTTTTATGATGACTTAATACTTGAATAATAGGTGATTGAAAGTTAGCTTGAGAACCTGGAAAATATTTTAATTTTCATCTTTTAGATGTGCTGTACACCTACTGTGCATGGTTTTTGTTGAGTGATGTTGCAGTAGATTAATAATGATCTATTAAACCTTGAGACAAACAGTAGTTCTTGATTGATTGTAACACTAAGTTTACTGTTCTTCCAATCTGTCCCCTTCCCTAAAATTTATTTCTTAGTGCTAAGTATTTAATAAGATGGCATGATTCGAATTGAACTAAATTTAATGAGAACTGTAGATTTTGTTACACAGATATGTGTATTCTGCTTAATTTTTTTAAGTATATCTGAAGGTCAGTTAGAAATACTTCAATACTTCAGTGTTTTATGGTACAATATCTAGAATTTAGATGTTAAGCCCAAAAAAAAGAAAAAGTGCTTATTCACAAAAAATATACAATATATCAGAAAATACATATTTACTTATTTCTGCATTGATGTTTTTCTTTATTATTATTATTATTTTTTTCTATGATGCAGATGACGGTGGAGGGGTCTGCAGCAATAGATGTGACGACACTTTTCAAGTCGTGCGTAAAAACTATTCGCACTCGAAATAAAGCCATGGGTATTGTGTTACCACAGAGTAAAATTTTACCAACGGCATCTACACAGTTCTATAGCAGGGTACGAGACATTCAATCTAATATCAACAGTCACAAGAATTTACTAAATGAACACAAAAAGAAATATTTGAATGACCAAGACCAGGCTATGTCCAATCAGGAGAGAAATTATATGGAGAAGGTTAGTTTTCTGTAATTGTTTTAGCATACAGGGAGTGGTAAGTAGATACGTTATTGTTCACTAACTAGTGTCATTTAGAAAGGTTTACAAGAAATGAATATAAAATTTGTAATTATAGTAATGCTGATGAACCAAAATTATTTTGAATATAGTTTTTGTTGTAATAATGTCAAGTTGATTCTCCCTTTTCTGCTATCTTGGCTTGTGTCTTGCCATCTTGTTTTCAAATATATATTCATATATCAAAGGCCCTTTTCCCTCTTAAGGAAGGTGGCCAAGACAAATGACTTAAAAAAACTACTTAAAAAAAAAAAAAAATTAAATAAAACATTCCTCAAACCTCTAACGGAGGAGGGGTTGCCATGTCATCACCACAATGCTTGGGTCAAAAGCAGTGCAGTGAGGCACAGTTCTTCCACAGTAGGGCCTGACTGCAGGAGTTGATTTTGCCCTATTTCTTTGCCATGTAATGATCCCCCTCTCCCATCTTCATCCTGTCATAGATAAATAATGAAGCAAATAAGACCGGTCCTTTGGTCTGCATCATCCCTTCATCCATTCACAATCTCCCTCCATTTACTCCTATTATTTGCAACACACCTATGCCTCTTAATACAACACTTGCCAACTGCCACATGTGCAGATGTTTGGGTCCAGGAGGACATAGATCCACTAAGGGAATTGGTCCAGGACATACGGCACCACCAATTACTGAAGTGAGCTTATGTCCTGGGCCCAAACATCCACACAAGTGGTGGTTGGCGAGTGTTGGATTAAAAGACCTTCTGGGTGTAATTTCCCTCCTCAAAAGACGATCCACATGTATCCAAAGCCCCTTTCATAAAAAAAAAAAAAAAAAAAAAAAAAAAAAAAAAAAAAAAAAAAAAAAAAAAAAAAAAAAAAAAAAAAAAAAAAAAAAAAAAAAAAAAAAAAAAAAAAAAAAAAAAAAAATTAATAATAATAATAATAATAATGAAAATGTAGTTAAGTAATGCATAAATAATTTTAAAGCCCCTTTCATACTGTCTGCTCATCTCATTCTTTATCTTTGAAAAAAAAAACAACAACTTATGTTTAGTGCAGTTAGGTAATGCATAAAGAATTTTAAAGCTTCTTTAATGATTGTTTCTTACATATACCAAAGGCTTTTTCCCCCTTACAAGGGAGGTAGCCAAAAAACAAAGGCATAAAATCCACTCTCATTCCATCCCCACATACTCCACTCCCATTCACCCCCCTCCCTCTTATCTTGGCTCCTCCTGAATGATGGGTCATCCCTGCATCTTGCCCACAGCTCTGGGTCAGAAGCAGTGTTGCAAGACACAGCACATCCACAGCAAATTTGCTTCATTAAATTGGCAACCCCCCTCTCCATCCCCTCATGCAGAAGAAGAGAAGACAGGGAGAAATCCCTTTGGGCTACGTCAAATTATTTTTCACACATACTCCCTCATCTCCCTATCCCCCCACCCACTCCCCCTCCCCCTCATGCATCATATCATCATCCATACACAATCATTCTTCATTTGCCCCTATCTTCTGTCTTTTCCTGTCCTTCCTCAACAGACATTCCCCTCTTGCCCAATGCCCCTTTTATCCTTTAAAGAAATAATTCAATTTAATAATTCAAAAAGAATTGAATTGAATTATATCTTATAAAGTGAAAAAGTGGTTACTAGATTAGTGTTTGTAAAAACAATGTAAAACTGATGTTTTTATTTCCAGGTTGTAGCTACAAATCTTAGGCTAATTGATGAACAACTGAAGAATTTAGAAGATTGTCTAAAAGATGCAGAAGGATCGGAAGATGGACGAGAATGTAGGAAAAATATGGCAGCTATTCTTAGAAACAATTTCCAAGTTATTAGCTCATTATTTAAAGAAATGAGAGAAATTAGACAGAAGAGGAGAAAAGAAAAGGTGAGATGTTTTTGCATTTCATGTATTTACCTTATTGTATTTACTTATTTGTAATGTACAGGAGAAGAGCTGCAGAAGTGAGGTCCTATCTCCTTTTTTTTAATCAGTCAAACTTGGCTCTAAGTTAATATATATATATATTTTTTTTAGATTATTTGAAAAATTAATATATTTGTGTGGAAAGCAAAGGCCTAATAACAGGTACATGCAAGTGGTGGTCCTGTGAGATGGACCTCAAAAAGAATCTTCTCCCTACCACCTACTCTCAAAACGTGTCATCACCCTCACTTCCCTCCAGAAGTGCAGCTCTGAGGGGCATTTACGGACCAGGCCCAAGATCTGTATCTACTTTGACTGTATTTCAGAAATTGAATGCCAGCTACTTGGGTTTGCATCTTTACATAGAGGTGACAATATTGATGGGTTTTGAAGATGGGTGACAGGAAGATTATTGTTTATGACCTTTTGAAGTAGTGATAGGTTTTGAATGGAGATGATTCTTTCTGACTTTTATCCTGCAGAACCCTCACTTTCAGTTACCCATCATTGGCCCCACAACATGAATGGTCAACCCTTTTCATAACCGAAAAAGAGATTTTGGTATGTGCATGTATGCGTGTACAAAAGTTGACCTCATGGGCTAGAGGAGTAGGTTGTGTGTGGCACTTTAGTTGCTTAGTCAAAGATCTCTCTTGATTTTTTATTTATTTATTTGTTTATTTATTTTTTATAGGAACAATTATTCAGACTTCAGAGACCTGGTGGTCCCAGGAAAAGAAGTGATAAAGGGGCCGAAGACCTTGGCAAACCATTGGACCGCATTCACTCGCATCAGTCAGGGGAAGAAGATTCTCCGGTTCATAGGACCAAAGGTAATTCTTTTCTAACTTGAAATAATTTTAATCTATGAAAATAGATATATTTCTATAGAATCAAAGATGCATTTACCTAGTTGTATTATATGGGAAGGGGAGCTATGCTAGTAGTGACCTATCTTTGTATCTCACAACATCTACATACATGCATATACCAAAGGCTTTTTCCCCCTACACGGGGGGTAGCCAAAAAGAAAAAGGCGTAGAAACCACTCCCACCCATTACATTTCCTATATATTCCACTCCCCTCCACCCTCTTCCCTCCCTCTTATCTCGGCACCTCCTGGATGATGGGTCATCCCTGCATCCTGTCCACTGCCCTGGGTCAGAAGCAGTGTCGCAAGACGCAGCAAGGCTGCTTCATAAGTTCGGCGACTCCCCCTCTCTGTCCCCTCATCCAGAAAAGGAGAAGATGGGGAGAAATCCCTTTGGGCTGCATTAATTTTAATTCATGAAAATAGATATATTTCCATAGAATCAAAGATGTATTTACCTAGCTGTATTATATGGGAAGGGGAGCTATGCTAAGACCTATCTCTGTATCTCACAACATCTAGTTTGTTCTTAAATTTTTGTATGGTGTTTGCACACACTATTGTTTCATCCAATTTGTTCCAGACATCCACCACTCTATGTGGATTTTTTTTTTTTCTTCACATTTTCTATAACTATCCTTTTTGAGTTTCTTTTCATGTCCCCTTGTTTTTTTCTTTTATTCCACTTTAATAAGTCTTCTCTGTCAAGGACTTCCATGCCTTTCATGATCCTGTAAATGTCCGATAGATCTCTTTCTCTTCTTTGTTCCAGGGTTAGTAGTTCCAGTTTGGACAATCTTTGTTTGTATGTCAATTTTGAAAGTGTTGTTGCTCTTTGGATTCTTTCTAATTTCCTTGTATTCTTTTTTGTACTGAGTGTCCATAGTGTCGCAGCATACTCCAATCTTGGTCATATCAGTGTGACTAATATTTCTTTTACCATTACTTCATCCAAGTAGTTAAAAGCCACCTTTTTGATCTTAGTAGATTGTAGGTTTCTCTGATTATTTTGTTTATATGCTTGTCTGGGGACATGTCTTTGGTGATAATTATTCCCAGGTCCTTTTTGGAACTAACTTTCTTTACTTCCTTTGTACCAATTTTATATTGCCCTGATGTTCTTTTTTTACTTTTTCCAAACTCCATTATACCACATTTCTTAATGTTGAATTTCACTTCGCACTTTTAGTTCCATTCCCAGACTTTGTCCAGGCCTCTGTAGTGATTCAGTCTTTTTCTGTACTTACTTTCTTAGAAGTTTTGTGTTGTCTGCAAAGAAGTTCATATAACATTCTACACCTTCATCTATGTCATTTATATATGCATGTATGTATTTACCTAGTTGTATTTTACGGGACTAGAGCTATGCTCGTTTTGACCTGTTTTTGTAACTCCCCACATCCAGTTTGTTTTTGAATTCGTGTGTAGTTCTGGCATTAAATGTTTCACTGTTCAATTTGTTCCAGACGTCAATCATTCTGTGTGGGAAACTGTTCTTTTTCAGATCTCTTCTGTAGCTGCCTTTCTTTAGTTTTTTTGTGTGTCCTCTTGTTTCTTTTTTGTCCCATTTTATGCATGTTTGCATGTATTTACCTAGTTGTAGTGTAAAGGGTTGAAGCAATGCTCATGGAATCCCATCTCTTTTCCTCTATTTGTCAAACCTTGCCTTGAATTCTTTTCTAGTGTATGCATATATGTATGTATTTTTTTATTTAAGGATGTATATTGCCTTCTCTGTGTCTTTTAGGGTGAATGATTGGAAATATACGCAAAAAATTTCAATAAAGTTATTTAAGAAATTGCAAAAAATAATTAACCAAACATTTATGCCATCAATGCTACTTCCCGATGGGGAAGCCCTTGACATTGATGACCTGTTGGAGTTTTTTGGGGACGGACAGAATTGGCCAAATTCTGACAGTGGGAAGCAGGAATTTCCTCCCACACTTTCTGGATGTCCCATAAGTTTTCTGTGGGGGAAATATCAGGTGACTGACCAGGCCAATTGTATGTAGTCAACCTCACTATCACTGAGCTACTTTTTGGCTGCCCTTGAGGTGTGGCAAAGGCCGCCATCCTGCTGAAGGATCTCAAACCCGGTTTTTGCAAAACACTTCCCTAAATTCTCCTGTAGAAGGTTGATATTGTGCTCAGAGTTGACAGTCTGGCCCTTAGGGAATAATACAAGGTTCTCCAAACCACCATAGCCAAGGGCGCCCCACATCATAAGATAGGGCGGGTGCTGCTTGTCACAGGCTGACGCGGTATGAAACTTCCACACCTTTGTTCTTTTGCTCTCACTTATACAAAAGGTTGCTTCATCGGTCCAAAGGACCTTACACTACAAAACAAGGTCCCAGTCTTGATGATCCTTGGCAAATTGGACATGGCGGCACCATTGCTTTGCTTTGCAGTGATGAGGGGCTTCACACGTGCTTTCACTTTCAAGTAATTTAACTGCTTCTGAATATTTTCCTGAATTGTCCTGATGGAGACATCACCAAGAAGCTTAACCGCTTCACTCCGGGCCAAAATCTTGCGGGCAGCATTAGCTGGCAGATGTACGATGTTGTGTCATAATACTTGCATTATAAAAAATAAAGTCACCGCTGTATCGATTGTTCTCTCTTTCACCCGTGAATTTTGATAACCATAGAAAATATGATGAAGCCAGTTTACAGAGTATGGGGGTCACGTAGGTACAACTACAAAAAATATAATCAAGACACCGACATTGGCATCCTCGCATACCCACTTGCTCCTCATGACGACTACGTAGGTGTCACCGTATGGAAGGGGTTAAGGTTCTTTTCCCTCAATTCCTTTACAGTTGTAGAAGGGTTAAGGTCCAACTGATGTTTTAAAAGCCTCAACGCCTTCAGGGAAATGTACAGGGCCTTGCCCCTGGCATGTTTGTGGAGGGACACGGTATCAACCCCTCCACCCATGCAATATTTTGTTAGGAGTCGGGACACAGTACACTCGGTCCCACCTTTTGCCTTGGCTATTTCTCGATTATTCTTTTCCACTTTGTGTAGTTCAGTCACTTAAGCAATGTTATCATGCACTTTGTGATTTCCAGGCATCATGCAGAGGCAGTGCACACCCCAAAAGTCAGTGAACACTATGAGGAAAAACGAAGAAACTTGGTGGCAACACAAAAAACAAAAACAAAACAAAAAAACACCTCCACTGAAAGACAGTCACACACTGACTGGCTTTGTTTAATGTGGCTATTGTGTGGGTGGATGGCTGAAGGTTGCCAGTTAGTCACTTTCTTCTGCTTGGTTTTTGTGAATGAGATATCACATGGATCCCAAAAACGCGGACCGTTATGCATACTCGAAAAGTTTGCAAAACTGTCATTGCTAACTGTAGTTTTATTTCAGACATGCTCATTATTATTCTTTCGCCATCTATTTTTGTGGATTTCCATATGATTTCAAAGTTGTTGAAGAGTGTTGTTGCTTTGGTGATGGTATTCTGTTCTGGGATGTTCATATGGGATCATGTGTCAGTTATTTGTTTTATTTATCTATTTAGGAAATGTATTTATTTATGAGATGGGAGGTTGGAGGGGTGTGGAGTATATTCAGGGATGGAATGGGTGGGAGTGATCTTGTGCCTTTTTCTTTTTGGCTACCCTCCTTGTAAGGGGAAAAAAACCTTGGTATATGTATGTATGTATTTATTTATAGGAAATAGAATGGGTGGGAGTGGTGTCTATGCCATTTTCTTTTTGGCTACTCCCGTGTAGGGGGAAAAAGCCTTTGGTATATGTGTGTATGTATTTATTTATTTATTTATTTATTTATTATTTTTTCTTCTTAATTGTTCTCCACATTTGAGCCAATCTAGTGATTGTTGACATTGACTTGGGACATATGGGTCACCTGCAAGAGACTTCAGATAACAGATCGAGTTATTATTCTTCACAGGAGGTGCTCAGATGAGAGGGATGGTGGGAGGGGTGTGGAGTGTATTTGGGGATGTAATGGGTGGGAGTGTTTTTATGCCTTTCCCTTTTTGGCTACCTCCCTTGGAAGGGGGAAAAAGCCTTGGTATATGTATGTATGTATGTACATTTGTTTGTTGTTTGTTTAACCAATTATGGTTTCTTGATGGTTTTCCCAAGTACTCTATGGGCATAGTTATTCTGTCCATATACCAGTAGGCTTTCCTCCCTATCCATCATCCATTTGTTTCCTTTTTTATCTTACCAGAAGTCAAATCTAGTACCATACTTTATATAATTCAGGATTATATCAGATGCTTTCTTTCCTTGGAAATAACCCCTAGATTAAAAGAGTTAGAATTATCTGCATCAACCTCATCATCACTTGATAGATTGTTTTGGATGATATTAGACTGGAAGGGTTAAAACTAGACTGCCCTTTGGTCATTTGGCATATTTTATAGTTTTTGGGGTTCAGTACCCTGAGATGATTTATTCAAGGGTATAAAGTTTAATTGACTGAGAATTGACGTGATGTGTCCATAATTAACAGATAGATTCAATACTGATGGTTTAAGCACAAGAGAACTGGATACTGGAAGCAACACAAGCACTCCTGGTGGTAGAAGTCTTAACTACAGTGAAACCAGTTTGCTGGATGAGGATATTGATGGCCTTCTCAACGACTTGAGTGTGGAAGAGCGGCAGATGCTGGAGGAGGAAAACACACATATCTATCAGGAATTACAGTCCAACCAGGAGGAAGTGAAACAGATCACCCGACAGGTATGGAAAGTTTTTTGGTTGAAGGGAACCCACCGTAGCATGACGCGAGTCAGTGAAGAAAACCCACTGTACACTTTCTGCCAAAAGTCTTGTTGCTCAAATTATGCTGATAAGAAGCACCTATGAAGATAGTAATCTGTAGTTCAATCAGTCTGTTGCCCATTCATTGGCTGTGGATACTTTTGAAAAAAAAAAAAAAATTGCTAAACATGTACATATTTTATATTTATCAAAGATCCTTTTTCCATTGTAAGAAAGTAACTAAATCAGCGAACACTCTTCTCATACAAATAAACATATTCATCAACCTTAAAACTGCTAATATAAAGGAAAATGTATAAAATCCTCAGTAATGACTATTAAATTTGAGACCCATTTTTTGTGAATGTTGCCCCTCAAGAAATTTTAGTTCATGCAGTTCAGTCATTTGAGTGAAAATTTCGTGAGCAAAAATCTTGCTTCTATTTGATTACTGTGAATAATTTTCAATATCTCAGGTTCGGAGGAGTGATGAATGGGAGTGGAGTATGTGGGGATGAAATGGGTGGGAGTGGATTTATGCCTTTGGCTACCCCCCTTGTAAGGGGGAAAAGCCCTTGGTATATGTGTCTCAGTGGAAGATTGAAATGTTTTGAGGTATGATGTAATATGTGAGCAAACATGGTAGAATCATCAAGATATAGAATATACCCCTATTATCATTAATAAGGATTATCATTAATAAGGATTAAGGATCCAGGAGGTGCTAAGATGGGAGGGAGGGTGGAGGGGAGTGGAGTGTATTTAGGGATGGAATGGGTGGGAATGATTTTATGCCTTTTTCTTTTTGGCTACCTCCCTTGTAAAGGGGAAAAGCCTTGGTATATGTATGTATCACTAATAAGACTTCTTGTGGCAGTAATCTTACTTCTCCCTACCACATGTATTTACCTAATTGTATTATACAGGAAGGGAGCTATGCTCGTGGTGACTGGTCTTTGTATCTTTCAGCATCAAGTTTTTTCTTAAAATCTTGAATAGTGTTTGCACACACTGTTTCTTTATTTTAATTATTCCAGGCATCCATTACTCTGTGTGGGAAGCTATTTTTTTTTTCAGATCTCTTCTATAGTTATCCTTTTTGGTTTTCTTTTTGTGTCCTCTTGTTTTTCCATTGTCCCATTTTAGTAAATCATTCCTATCTAGGATTTCCATTCCTTTCATGATTCTATAGATAGTCAGCAGATCTCCTCTCTTCTTTGTTTCATACATACATACATACATATACCAAGGCTTTTTCCCCCTTCCAAGGGAGGTAGCCAAAAAGGGAAAGGCACAAAAACACTCCCACCCATTTCATCCCTAAATACACTCCACACCCCTCCCACCCTTCCTCTCATCTGAGCACCTCCTGGATGACGGGTCATCCCTGCACCCTGCCCACCGCCCTGGGTCAGAAGCAGTGTCGCAAGACACAGTACATCCACAGCAAGGCCGCTTCATTTAATCGGCGACCCCCCCTCTCCGTCCCCCTTTGCATATAAGGCGAGGACGGGGAGAAATCCCTTCGGGCTGCGTCAAAATTTACTCACACATACTACCCCCCCCCCCCCGCAAATTCCTCCTCATGCAGTCACAACATCATCCATACCATCTTTGTTTCAGAGTTGGTAATTCCAATTTGGACAATCTTTGTTTGTATATTAATTTGGAAAGAGTTGGTGCCAATTTTGCCATTGTTCTTTGTATTCTAATTTCTTTATATTCTTTTTAGTACTGGGTGTCCATAGTGTTGCTGCATACTCCAATTTTGATCTTATTAGTGTAATTAATATTTTTTTAATAATTTCCTCATCCAAGTGGTCAAATGCCACTTTCATTGACCTTAATAGATTAGAGATTTCTCCAGCTATTTTATTGATATGTTTGTCCGGTGTCATGTCTTTGCTGATTATTACTCCAAGGTCTCTTTCCGAGCTCACTTTTTTGACTTCTTCACCAATTTTATAATTTCTTGATATTCTGTTTTTACTTTTTCCAAACTCCATTATACTACATTTCTTATTGAAGTTCACTTTCCACTTTCGAGTCCATTTCCAGATTTTATCCAGGTCTAACTGTAATGATTCACAATCCTCCTCTGTTCTTACTTTCTTTATTATTTATGTGTCATCTGTGAAGAAATTCACATAGCACTACTCCTTCATCCATGTCATTTATATATTTGGCAAACATGATTGGAGCCAGTACTGAACCTTGCAGGACACCACTTATCATTTCTTCCCAATTCGAGTATTTATCTCTAATAACTACCCTAATTTTTCTCCCAGTCAGGAAGTCTTCCATCCATTCCAGTAATTTTCCTCTGATACCATCTATTGATTCTATTTTTCTTATTAGTTTCTTGTGTGATACCTTATCAAATGCTTTTTGTAGGTCTAGAAAGGCACAGTCTGCCCAACTATCCCTCTCTTATTATTTCTGTTAGTCTCGAATAGAAGCAGATCAGGTTTGTTGTATTTACCTAGTTGTATTATATGGGAAGGGGAGCTATGCTCATGGTGACCCGTTTTTGTATCTCTCAAGATCAAGTTTGTTCTTAAATTGTCTGAAAAGTGTGGTAAGGGTTTTAAGGTTGGATAGAGTGAGAAACAAGGTGAAGAGATCGCAGATAGGGCTGATGAAAGAATATTGGGATAGTTTGGACACATGGAAAGAATGAGTGAAGAAAGATTAGTAAAAGAGGTGTGGAAGGCAGAGGTGGAAGAAGTGAAGTTGAGGGGATGAACAAGGATGAGATAGATGGATGGGGTGAAGGGGTTATTGAGCAAGAGAGGAATGTCTGTTGAGAAAGGAAGGGAGAAAGCAGGAGAGAGGGATGAGTAGAAAAAGGCTGTGCATAGATAATACTGTGGTGCAAGGAAGGGAGGGTGGGAGTAGGGAAAGGTTGTGTATTTACCTAGTTGTACCTAGTTGTATTTTACGGGACTAGAGCTATGCTCGTTTTGACCCGTTTTTGTATCTCTCCACATCCAGTTTGCTTTTGAATTCATGTATAGTTCTGGCATTAACTGTTTCACTGTTCAATTTGTTCCAATCGTGTGTGGATGGTATTTTGATGTAGTCCGAAGGGTTTCTCTCCATATTCTCTATTTTCTACATGAAAAGATGGAGAGGGGGCATCACTGACTAAATGAATCAGCCTTGCTGTGGATGTACTGTGTCTTGCTGCATCGTCTCTGATCCAGGGGAGTGGGCAGAGATGACCCTTCAACCACGAGGAGATAAGATGAGAAAGAAACAACTGTGGTGGATGGGAATGGGTGTGTTCCTTTTGACTTGGCTACCTCTCATGTAAGGGGGAAAAAACCCTTGGTATATAGATAGATAGTCACTAATAAAGTGAAGTAGTATATGTCATGTCTTCTTTGTGTACCTATTTTTCATGTGAGCCTCATCAAAATAACCCTCTCCTGGGTTGACGCTTGTTGGGAAGTGATGCTTACAGAAATGGATCTTTGGATCTAAGAGGGAAGATATAACTTTTAGTAGTGACTGTATAACAGGAGTCGTAATTAAGAAATGTATCTAATATTTTTATAATAAAAATGTTGTTCAGAAAATGGTGGTACCATGAAGGAGGAATGCTTGCTGACTAAACAGCTTAGAGCATTGCTACTTTGGTGAGAGGTTAAGAGGGGAGGTGGTTTGAGGCAAGTGAGTTCATAGTCAATGCATATTACATTAAATTTCTTGCTTCAAATAAGGTCTTCTGCAAAGAGTCAGTGTTCCTGTCGTCTTAGAGAGCGTGAATTTGTGACATTAAACTGATAAACCAAAATCATGGAGAGAAGTTATCAATAAAGGTAGATGTAATGACTGCCGTTTATTTTATATTATTTGTTTATTTGTTTGTTTATTATTATTTGGTTGATTTTTGTTTATTATCAGTTATCTGTCAATTTATTATTATTTACTATTTACCTGTTTATTATTTAACTATACCTATGCATTTATTTATTTTATTTATTATTATTTATATTTATGTAATTTTTATTTATTTTTCTTTTATCTATTTATCATTATTGTCATTTTTTCTGCATCCGACCTAGTTATGGGCCAAAAGGTCTCCTGTTGGGATGTTTTACCTTTGTAATCCTTTAAAATGTTGAGTACACACCCATTCTTCACCATCATGCTTTTGTTTTGGGAAATGCCAGATGGTTTTATTCTCTTAAAATAGAAGACCGGTCTGAAAGAGATTTCATTTGGACTCCCAGCAGTCATTGTGTTGAAGAGGTGAGATATGGTTCCTCTTGTAGAGTAGGTTCTCTTCACCAGGACAGGTTCACTTACCAGGTACTTCTCTTTTGACTCCTTTGTTGTGGTAAGGCAATAGATTTTATTCGGCTAATTTTTGTTATCATTTTAACATTACGGAACTCCCTCCCTCAGAGAGAGAGAGGGTGGAGCCCCTTTGTAAAAACCTTTTAGAGGCACAGGAATTTTACAAAGTATGCCTCTACTACGAACTTGCCTACCATATTTGAAAATCTTATTCAGTTTAGGGAATGCAGTCATACATACATACATATACCTCCCCTCCATGCTCCTCCCTCCCTCCTATCTTGGCACCTCCTGGATGACGGGTCATCCTTGCATCCTGTCCACTCCCTGAATGCAGTCATAGTGAAGGGCCCCTAGTCTCTTTTGCAGAAGAGTTGTGGCCTTCTGGTAACTGACAACAGCCTACGGACAGGACCATAAGTCATTCAGGGATTAAGATGGTCAACTAACCTCATTGCTGTGTGTACATATTATATGGTTTTTATTGTTGCCTATGCTTGTGAATTTCATTCTATTTAAGTGGTTGAAGCAAAAGGTTTGATATGAGTGATTAGGAAGCTCATGGGAATTTTTGCCATTGGGCAAGTTTAGTTATTCCTTATATTTTGGGTCCTTCATCCCCAAGGAGATAAGATAAAAGGGACAGCAAATGGACATTGGATGGGTCTAGGATGGGTGTATACCTTGGTTAGGTCACCCCCCTTATAAGGGGAAAGTGCCTTTAGTCATATTTCTGTATGTGTGTACGTAACATTAATAGGAGTGAAATTTTTGGAGTATACATTTTAGTGCCATATATTTATGTTAACATAGTCCTCTTCCATCAGGTTGCAGAGTTAGGGCAGATGCAGGATTTACTGACAGAAAATGTGAACATTCAAGCACACCAGATTGAATCCATACAGGACAGCGTTATGGCTGCCACAGAAAATGTCCGTGAGGGTAATGAACAGGTCAGTTTAATTAAGTTATTTTTATTTGTTTTTATTTTTTGGATTGTAGATGATTGTGTTTTGTCACTCAAAATTTTACAGAGCAGACAAGAATATCCCTTTGGGCTGTGTAATTTTTTCATTCTGCCTTCTACACTCTTTATGCTAGCCTTTCCTCACTTGTTCTTTCCATATGCCCAAACCATCTTAGTGTCCCTTAGTCTAGTTTGACCAATAGCTCCCCACTTCTGCTCACTGTCTCACCTTCATATTTCTCGAACCACCTTGTTATACCTGCTATACATCTCAAACACATTTAAGGTCTTTCTTTCTGTGTCTCTCAAATGTCAAGGCTCCACCCTGAATAGTGCCATGGGTGCAGTCATCCCGTATGCAAGTGGTCATTAGAGGTGACTGTGGTGTAATCACTAAGCACACCTGCCTCGACAATGGGAGTTATTGGGTTCAATTCCATGGTGGTGTGAGCTTTTCAGAACTGCTCCCTGTGCAACATGGCACAGTGAGTAGGATCCTGCAGCAGTGCACATTCCTGGACTGGTGGAGGCCCAAGGAAGGGAGAGGTGTGATTGGTCACTAGAGGCAAATGTAGTGTAGTCAGTAAGCATGCCTATCCGGATGGTGGGATGTCTTGGGTTCTATTCCCAGGCGGTGCACATTTTTCAGTGATGCTCCTTAACCAACCAACATACATCTTTGACATTGTATTCATCCCCAAATACCCAATTCTCATGGCATTTTTCTTTGCCCCCCCCACACACACACACATTTATTTTTCTCCATGCCATAATTCATCTCCACCTCCACTCTTCCATTCATTCCCAAACATGACCTCAGATACTTAGTTCTCCACTTCCACCAGTCTCTCATTCCTCAAACTTCCCTTCAACCATTGTGCCTTGTATATCTCATCATCTAACTTTTGCCCACAGTTATTTTCAGTTTCCTCCGCCAGCATTTGGATTGTCCCTACTGTCTTATTATATGGTGACACATTTTTTTTGTCTTTTCTTTTTTGTCATAACTTAGGTTGTTTATTTTGTACTTGGGGTTTTACTCAAAATGTAAGAAAAAGTTTGAGTGTTTACTTGAAAAGGAATTGCACAAGTTATTTTCAGCTCAAATCTTTATGATTTACTTGATTTGTCTCATATTTATCTACATTGAACCATTATCAGTGTTTCTCATATCAAGAGAGTATAGAAGTTTCTAAAATAAGCGTTGTGCACTACAAACATTAATAATTTTGTATGGAAAATCACTTTATAGATAATGTTTGACTGACTTAAGACCATTTTATTGACCTGGCTAGGACCTGCCTAGAGCATAAAACTATGAGAGCATTTGATATACATTTTATCCATATGTCTAATGTTGTTGTCTTAACCAATTATCCATTCTTTTATTTAGGTGCGTGAGGCAATGCGGAAGGATGCTGGCTTCCGAGTCTGGATCATGTTTTTCCTCATAGTTATGTCGTTCACCATCCTGTTCCTTGACTGGTACAACTCATAGGGTTAGCATAGCAAACTAGTTTCTTTTGTATTTGTTTTATTGGGTACTTGGTCCTGTACATATTTTGACAGTTAAATTGGTCCACGAGTTTATCAAGGCCATTGCCTGAACGAATTGATTGAATGATGATTTTTTCAAATGACCCTCAAATTCATCATTTTGTGAAAATCAACTTTGGTATGTAGGTGCTCCTGTATTATGTACATGTTTTACTCTTGAATATACTATTTTCTGTTACAACCAAAAACTGGACTGAATTGGTCTCGATCAACCCCTTCAACATGGTGACGTCATTGGCGGGTCTTTGTTCTGTCTAAAGAAAGACTGTTTTATGCAAATGAGGACCCGGTCTCTGATCCGAAGGGGGCATTGGTCGGTCGAGACCCCCTGAAAACCTGTGTTCGAGCCCTCAGCTAGATGAGATAGAGAACTTTTGGCAGGAAGATGACATAAAATGCCTCACTGTATTGAAGGAGTTAAATGATCTGTGGGTCTGGCCAGTGACTATTTCCGCATTTCTCAGTGCTGCTGTAGAGGGTTCCTTCACAGGGGGACCCAAAAGCTACAAAGGAATTACAATTTTCTATTCTAAGTGAAGCTTTAAACCCCTCAACACAGTAGCATATTTTATAGATCTTGTGAGAGAATTTGATTCATTTAAAGGAACTGCAAGTCTCCATTAATTGAAAATACCTGACAACAGTTGAGTTATCAGGCATTAACTAAACACAGGACCTTAAGAATATGCCACTGTTGAGGTTAAATTCACGTGATAATGCAGAATAACTTAATGTTATTATTGTGGCACAATTGCAACTCTCATACCAAGCTTGCTCAAACTGGCTTGACATTTTATTATTATTATTTTTTATTATTATTATTAGTATATGCCTCATAACAAACTGTATTAAGAGATAGCCTTCTGTTGTGGGTACAAAACT
The DNA here is from genome assembly GCF_046742065.1 of Oratosquilla oratoria. Taxonomy (NCBI): domain Eukaryota; kingdom Metazoa; phylum Arthropoda; class Malacostraca; order Stomatopoda; family Squillidae; genus Oratosquilla; species Oratosquilla oratoria. The sequence continues at coordinate 56,920,896 of NC_134779.1, forward strand.
CCCCCTCCTGTTCCTAGTCTTTTAATTGTTGAAAACTTTATGAGAAATAAATAATATGAAAGATGACTGGCTTTGTTATGAGACCTATTTGCATGAAATAAATTCCAGCCTCTCCACTTCTGGCATCCCCTAATAGACCACCAAATACTATACATTCCTAAAATCCCCTAGAAATTAATCTGGCCGAGAAACCACTTGCAAGACAGGAAATAATTGCACAAACACACCTACGTCAGGTTACCTCCCCATGTTAAAACAATATGAATTGGCTTCCAGACTCCAGTTGTTCCAGATACAATCATTACATGATAACATAGAGCACCTCACTTCATACTACACTGCCCTACTCTCCTCCCTTCTAGACAAAAACACAGAATCTCTTCACTGAGGAGATTATGGGTTTCCTGCAAAAAAGTCAGTCAGTCCTTTGTTCTTCGTCTTTCTTCTTGGAAACCCATGGCTCCCAAGTAACTGGCAAGAGCCTATAGGTGGGCCCATAAGTTACTCATGGAATAAATATTGTGTTGCTGTATCTGGATTGTTAGTGTGGAGCCTTGTATTTACCTAGTTGAATTATACAGGAAAGGGAGCTTTGCTCATAGTGACCCATCTTGTATCTCACCACGCAGAAGACAGAACACCTCATTCTACAATGCCTCACATTAACAATCCTCAGACAACAACACAATAGCTCTTCCCTAATTGACTTATGGTCCCACCTGGAGGCTGTTGCTAGTTTCCTGAAGGCTATGGGTCATCTGCAAGAGATATCACAGACAACAGATTAACTAGTGTCCTGAACACAAGTACCTGTATACCAGTATCGTTCTTGTCTCACTTGAGAGGGAATTTTCTGTTTACTAAGTATTTCATTTAAGCTGGGCCCAATCTGGAGACCAGGTACAGACCCCATGGGGCTGCATCTCATTGTGGAAACAGTGCCTATGGTTCCACATGGTGGCTGTTGCCAGTTACCTGAGGGCTGTGGATCTCTTGTGTAATGAATTTATACTTTTAAGCTCCAAAAGAGCCACTGATGTACACCTCAGCTGATGTGTTGTACATTTGTACTAATAGGAGTTTCCATCTTTATTTTCTCACAGTGTGATGCCATAACGTCAATTGACTCCTTTGTGGTATTTATCACCAAGCTCTTGGATTTCAGCCCGAGATTGTGGATTGAGTTTTATTTACAAAAAAATACAGGTACAAGTAGTTTTGGTATTGTCAGGTTCTTAAGTGCAGTTAGTTTGTTGTAGCTTGTCCAGTGACACAACAGAACCCTGGACCCCCAAATTTCTGTGTGTTCAAGAATAGATTGGTGGATCTTATAATAATAATATTTCTTGCCTAGAGTTTCTGTTTATTTATCAAGAGATTCTTCCCCCTTGTAAGGGAGGTAGTCAAATCAGTCATGCACCTACTCCCATCCATTCGACTTCCGTTCACCATCTTTGTTTCCCTCTTATTTTAGCTCCTCATGGAGCCTAGAGTTTCATTGAGTATAATATCCCTACCTCATAGTGGCTGGCAACGGCCCTCAGGCCCTTCCACAGATATCTCTTGCAAGAAACTTTGGAATATTTGTGTTGCGTTGCTGTGGGACTGTTTCTGAGTCACTGGCGGAAAGTAGTAGCGGAAGGAGACCGGTCACTAGTTGTCCGCTCTCCATGTGTGAAAAGGTGTAAGAAATGGAACTGAAATTGGTAGAAAGAGATTAAAGGTTCAGTCTGGAGACCAAGTGTCATCCCCTCAGGGCTGCACCTCCTGACAGAGGTGATGGGGTAGATGGGTTTTAAAAATGGGCAGCTTTGCTGTCCAACTTGCAAGAACAATACAAGCAGGTACTGGACTTTGGTCCCAGGGGATCTCATATGTCAAATATTAGTTTATTTTTTATTTATTTATTATTTCTTTGGGAGGGGACAGAGAGGGGGGGTTGCCGAATTAATGAAGCGGCCTTGCTGCGGATGTGCTGTGCCTTGCGACACTGCCTCTGACCCAGGATAGTGGAGAGGATGTAGGGATGACCCATCATCCAGGAGGTGCCAAGATGAAAGGGAGGGAGGAGGGTGGAGGGGAGTGGAATATGTAGGGGATGGAATGGGTGGGAGTGGTTTCTATGCCTTTTTCTTTTTGGCTACCCCCCATGTAAAGGGGACAAAAGCCTTTGGTATATGTATGTATGTATTTTTTTGAGAGTTGAAAGTTCTAAATAGAAAATGCTCTGTAGGAACATATGATTTATGACCTGTTACTTTATTTAAGTTGTGAGACAGATACTTAAATTGTTGTGCATCAGAGGGTTTTACTTCCTCATGAGGGGATGGACGAGTCAAAACACACTCATCATCATGAACAAATAAAACCCTTTTCACCCCCACCTCCCACCTTGGGGATGAAAGGTCACCTTGTTACCCTGCCACACTGCTTATGTTCACAAGCAATGGAGCGAGGCATAGGTCTTTTGTGGGAGGATCCGGCCACCAGAGCTGCTTTACTTACACTGTTTCATCATGTAGTACTTCCCCACTGCACAGGCTTAAACAAAGGGAATTTTCCCCCTTACAAGAGGGTAGCCAAGTCACAAAACACGTACCCACTCTCACCTATTCCACTCCCATCCACCACCCTTTCTTCCCTCTCCTCTTAGCTCCTCATGGATGACCTCATCCTCTTGAAAATGAACCATGAAGCAGATGTGAACATAATAATACTTGTAAGTAGAAGTTTCTTGCACTTCGGTGAAGGGAGAATGCATGAGTATTTCATTAGTTTCTATCCTTGGAAACAATATTACATTGAAGAGGTGGAGTCGTATAGGTGGTCAAGGAGAGATTTCAGGAAGATGGTAGAATGGAAAAATTGTTTTATTATTATTATTATTATTATTATTATTATTATTGTTATTATTATTATTATTATTATTATTATTATTATTATTATTATTATTATTATTATTATTATTATTATTATTATTATTATTATTATTATTATTATTATTATTATTATTATTATTATTATTATTATTATTATTATTATTATTATTGTTATTATTATTATTATTATTATTAATTATTATTATTATTTTTTTGTATCCAAATATAATAAAAAGGCAGCATAATGCTGGTCAGAAGGAATATCAACGAAGTCCCTAAAATACTGATTACATAAAACTTAAGCTGTGTATACCTGTATCTCAGATTGTGTTTATGTGGGGAATGGTCTTTCTGTCTCCCATGTTTCCTATTTTTAGTTCTCATTCTTTTTTTTATTACTCTTTTTCATTCTTCCACTTCTGTACATATTCGTCTGATTCCAAAGACTATACACAAGTCTTCAACTATCCAACTTTCCTGGTACAGGAGTGGTGTAATACGGAGCTGCCTAGTGTAGGCTTACGGAGCTGCCTAGTGTAGGCTACGGAGCTGCCTAGTGTAGGCTACGGAGCTGCCTAGTGTAGGCTTACGGAGCTGCCTAGTGTAGGCTACGGAGCTGCCTAGTGTAGGCCTTATGGTCTCTTGCAGTCTCCTTCATTCTTACGTAATCGGAATCTCGATTGTCTCACATTCGCTTAGTTGTGGGTTCAAATCCCGCACTTCTCTTCAATTTCCAGCAGCGGTTGTTACCTGCTCCAGCAGTCCAAATACATAGGGCAAAGGTGACGGCTTCGGCCGCAACTACTTAGCGCCTCCTGGAGTATTAGGCTCCTCACCTTCAATTTCCATGGTAGAGCTGTCATGGTCTGTTCCACTCTCCTTTCTCAGAAGACAAAGCGTGAAAGGAATGGGGTGGAAAGGGCTTTGAGCAAAAAGAGGAATGCCTGTTGAGCAGAGAAGGGAAAAGGCAGGGGACAGATGTGAGTGGAGAATTGTGAATGGACGGTAATTTGGTGCAGTTCGAAGGGATGTCTCTTCGTTTTCTCTATTGTTCACGTGACGGGACGAAGTGGGACCGTCATCTTGTAAGTGAAACGGCTGGTCCCGCTGTGGGTGTGCTGTGCCTTGCTACGTTGCTTCTGACCCGGGCAGGAAATAGAAATGGCCCTTCATCCACGAGGAGCTAAGATGGGTGTGGGGTGCATGCCCTGGGTGGCTACCTCCCTTGTATGAAGGAAGAGGCAGGGTTGACAGAGAAGAGTTGTGTAATGTTTTTGGGATTGGCGGGATAAGGAAATATCTGAAAGGATATATATATATATATATATATATATATATATATGTATATATTATACGTATATATATATATATATATATATATATATATTTATATATATATTTACGAGTTGCAAAGCGCGTGCAGGAGCCGGGAATGGAAGAGTGGCTTGAGCTGAAGGTGGAGCTCCGTCAAGGTTATGTAATGTCACCATAGTTGCTCAACGTGTATATGGACGGTGTGGTGAGGGAAGTGAATATGAGGGTGCTAAGTGGGGTTTGGAGTTGATGAGTGAGCATGGAAGGTGAGCCAGTTGTTGTTTGCGGATGACATTGCACTTATAGCTAATTCTGAGGATAGATTGAACTTGGGAGGGTGTGTGAGAGAAGGAGGCTGAAAGTAAATGTAGGAACGAGTAAGGTGATGGGATGGACAAAGTGACGGAGGGTTGGAAGTAATTTTAAAGCAGTGGTTCGATCGAACCCCAGGGGTTCGGTGAGTCAGTTTCCGGCGTTCGGCGCATTTCTGAAATTGTCTCTGAGAGGCAACAACAAAAGTCACATTGATTTGCAGTAAATATTCATGATGTTTTGTTTTATGTGAAATTCATGTTTTGTTGGTTTTGGTCTTTGAACACCGTGATTTCGTGTGCAAATGATCCATGGCACAGTTTGTGCACTAATACAGTATATAGTTCCTATATTTTGAATTTGAAAAAAAAATTCTAACTACGAAGGGTTCGATGAATGCATGTATGGAACTTTCGGGGTTCAGAACCTCCAACAAGGTTAAGAACCACTGTTTTAAAGGGTGAGAGGTTTGAAGAAGTGGAAAGCTCTTAAGTCTTTGGGGCCGCATGTAGCAGAGAATGGAGGAGTGAATATAGAAGTAAATAATAGAGAATAAAATGTCTAGGGAGGGAGGAGGGGCGGTGAAAAGTGTTTTGAGAAATGGGTCTCTGGGAATTAACCTAAGGAGAAAACTGTGACTCATCGCGGTCTTTGGATCTCGTGTTGGACTCGTGATCGATAGCTGTTACCCTTCCGATTGAGAGCTCGGAGCTCGTATATGCCCGATCTATGGATAATGTTGTGACCTTACACACACACACACGCAAAACTCTATTCACGAGATTTGGAGTGTTGGCTTTCAGTGAAGTGATGCTGAAATTATTTCAGCCCTGGTCGGGAATCGAACTCGGACCGGTGGGTTACCGGTCGCGAATGGTACCACTGTGACGTCGACCCGTGTAAGGGGGTGATTGTGCCCACGGCTTTTTATGGAACAGAGATATGGTATTTGAATGAGACTGGAGGGAAGAGCCTAAGGGTGTTTGAGAAGTATATTTTACGAGGATGGATAGAGTGAGAAATACGGAGGTGAGGTGGAGAACGGGGGTGGAAAGAGGTGAAGATAGTGTTGATGAGAAAGTTCTGGGATGGTTTGGGCATATGGAAAGAATCTTCTATCTTGTTGGGGATCCGTTAAGGCCCGCTCACGGGCGGCATGATGTAAACCAGAGTTGGAGTGTCGGCTCTCAGTGTAGCGATGCTGAAATTAAAGGTTAGGATTTGGACCAGGAATGGGGTTAGGATTAGGGTCAAGGGTAGGGTTAGAATTAAGGTCAGGATTAGGATTAGTATTGAGAAGGATGAACAATCCTATTGGATGTTGTAAGGAAAGAATAGAAAATTGAATGTGGAAAGTAGATGTGGATTGAATGAACATAAGGGGAAGACCAAGAATGAGAAAGGTGGACGGTGAAGCATTGAATGCAAGAGGAATGTCGGTCAAACAAAGAAGAGAGAATCCTTAATTCTCCGAAGCAAGGGGGTTACAGACTAACACATTTGTTTTTGTTTTGACCAACGATTATTTATTATTATTTTTATTTTATTTTTTTCTTAATCTTTTATGAAACCAAGAGGAGTGGTTGGCCATTGATCTGCACTAAATCTGGGTTGACCTAAATGGATAAATAAATTAAATGAATATAAATGAACGAACAAATAAAATATATAAAAACACCAATAACTGAATATATAATAAAGTATATGAAATAAAATGTGAATAAGTACAAGTGAATCAATAAATATATAATGCTTAAATAAGTAAATGGATAATATAAGATAAAGTAAAAGATGAGAACAGAAAATCACATAAAAGTAAGAAAATTATATAGTTCCTAGTGTAGGCCTTATGGTCTCTTGCAGTCTCCTTCATTCTTATGTTCTTATTTCATTTGAAAGATTGTGGACCAACACGTCGACCATTTGGATTATAAATTAATTACAATTATGATTAAGCTGTTAAATACAAAAATATTATCTAAATGTTTATTTGAATAAATTAAGTTTAAGACAGTTGATATAGATAGTATTTAATGGATTGAATTGTTTGTCTAATTTGATGTCAATTTTTTCGTTATGAAGTTTGACAAACCAATG
>NC_134779.1:56937497-56942497 GCF_046742065.1 Oratosquilla oratoria
GTTTCAGGTCGTTACCGAGCTGTTTCAGGTCGTTAACGAGATGTTTTAGCTTGTTTAGGGTAAAAAAAAAAAAAACTCTGTAAAAGAGAAGATAAACCAAGAACTGGTGGTAAACATTTAAAACATTCTTATATTGAGAAAGGAGAGTGGAAGTCTGTTCCACCAAGAAAATTAGGTGGACGAGGATATCTAGAGAGTGCTTGAAGTTAGGAGAGAAATGTATAGCACTTAAGGATCTAGTAGAAGAGTTAGAATTTAGTTTTAATCAGATAAACTAGATAATTGGGACGTTTATTTGCAGGAACATGCAAGATTGATGCGTTCAGGAGGCAGCATTGGATATGAAATTGTCATAAAGTGCTTGAAGTTAGGCGAGGAATGTATAGCACTTAAGTATCTAGTAGAAGAGTTAGGATTTAGTTTTAATCAGATAAACTAGATATTTGGGAGATTTATTTGCAGGAACATGCAAGATTGATGCTTTCAGGAGGCAGCATTGGATATGAAATTGTCATAAAGGAGAAGGAAAGAATGGGAGTTGCTCGCTGTATGTAGTCATGGAATTTCATTGGACAAATTTGGGTTTAAGAAGGAAAGAGACAAAACTATTGGTTGTTTTAAGGGAAGATTAAATACCTTAATGGATGAGGACGAAACGTGGTAAGGAACATGGAACTGCCTAGTGTAGGCCTTATGGTCCCTTCCAGTCTCCATTCTTATGTTCTTATGTACGTCCAGACGCTTTGGGTAGGGGGAAGGGAGGATTGGAAATAATGTTTTAGAGGATAAGCGATAATGTCCCAAAAGAAAAATTCAGAAATCCAGGCGCAGGTAGATCGTGGAGTGGTTCTTGATGAAATGGATCCAGAGTTCAAGAGACCGTTGAGACACTTCCAGGGGGTCGTCGACAAGGGTCGTTTCTGAGGTTCTTGAAGAAATGGATCCAGAGCTCGAGAGGCCGCTGGGACACTTCCAGGGGGTCGTCGACAAAGGGTCGTTTCTGAGGTTCTTGAAGAAATGGATCCAGAGCTCGAGAGGCCGCTGGGACACTTCCAGGGGGTCGTCGACAAAGGGTCGTTTCTGAGGTTCTTGAAGAAATGGATCCAGAGCTCGAGAGGCCGCTGGGACACTTCCAGGGGGTCGTCGACAAAGGGTCGTTTCTGAGGTTCTTGAAGAAATGGATCCAGAGCTCGAGAGGCCGCTGGGACACTTCCAGGGGGTCGTCGACAAAGGGTCTGTTCTTAGGTTCTTGTAGAAATGGATCCAGAGCTCGAGAGGCCGCTGGGACATTTCCAGCGGGTCGTCGACAAAGGGTCGTTTCTGAGGTTCTTGAAGAAATGGATCCAGAGCTCGAGAGGCCGCTGGGACACTTCCAGGGGGTCGTCGACAAAGGGTCGTTTCTGAGGTTCTTGAAGAAATGGATCCAGAGCTCGAGAGGCCGCTGGGACACTTCCAGGGGGTCGTCGACAAAGGGTCGTTTCTGAGGTTCTTGAAGAAATGGATCCAGAGCTCGAGAGGCCGCTGGGACACTTCCAGGGGGTCGTCGACAAAGGGTCGTTTCTGAGGTTCTTGAAGAAATGGATCCAGAGCTCGAGAGGCCGCTGGGACACTTCCAGGGGGTCGTCGACAAAGGGTCGTTTCTGAGGTTCTTGAAGAAATGGATCCAGAGCTCGAGAGGCCGCTGGGACACTTCCAGGGGGTCGTCGACAAAGAGTCTTTTCTGACGTTGGGGGAAGATTTCAGTCCCCCTCCTCTCCCCCCACCACCACCTCCCTTCTCTCTCTCTCTCGTCTCCCCCTTCTCTCTCCCCCTCAATAGGGAACCTCGAGGCTTCTGTAATGGGATGAAAGAACGACGGTGTTAAGAAAGAAAAAAGGGAAACAGCAGAAAAAGAGGAATAGAGAAGTGAAAGAGAGAAATGATGTGGATGAAGGTGGTGTGTGTGTGTGTGTGTGTGTGTGTGTGTGTGTGTGTGTGTGTGTGTGTGAGTGTGTGAGAGAGAGTGGGTGAGAGAGAGAGAGAGAGAGAGAGAGAGAGAGAGAGAGAGAGAGAGAGAGAGAGAGAGAGAGAAAGAGAGAGAAAAGAAGTAGGAGAATGGGGTACAGTAGATGAAGATGAAAGAAGGAACCTGAAAGGGGGATTTCCTAAGAAGAAAGAATTTGCATGCAACTGGGAAAGGGGAAAGGGAAGAGAGGAATAGGCAAGGAAAGGTAGAAAGAAAGGAAGAGAAGAAGGAAGGAGAAAGAAAGGAGTAGATAAGAGGAACAAAGAAAAGTCTCGGGGGAAGAAGAGAAAGGAAGAGAGAAATGGAGAGTAAAGAGTCAGAAGGCAAGAGAAATAGAAAACGGATAAAAGAGAGAAAATTAAGAGAAATGTGAAAAGTCGAAGGAGAGTGGGAGGGATAAAAAGAGTGTGGAGAAGAAGAAGAGAAACAGAAGAAAAAGAGAAGAGAAAGAGAGAGAGAGAGAGAGAAAGAGAAGGGGGACTCGGGCGGTCTAGCCGATCAATAGTTGCATTGCAGCACGCAGGCAGGCAGGTGGAGGTGTGTGTGGAGGGGGGTGGAGGACCAGTAGGTGGAGGGAGGGCAGTGGGAGGAGGTGGATAAGGAGGGGGTGGAGGGTAAGTCCGAGTAGGTAGGAGGAATGCAGGTGGAGGTGTGTGTGGAGTGAAGGTAGAGGACTGATAGGTAGGTGAAGGTGTTTGTGGAGGGCAGAAGGAGGACCTACAGTATAGAGAGGTGGGATAGAGGTGGAGGTATGTGGAGTATGGGAAACGGGTGGTTAGAAGGAGGGTAGGTGGAGATACATGTGGAGGGAAGGTGGAGGACGGATAGGTAGGTGGAGACGTGTAGGGAGGGGGTTGGAGGGCTGCGATATAAGTGTGTGGAGGTGGAGAACAGGTGGAAGTGTGTGGAGTGGGAGTGGAAGGCAAGCGAATAGGTGGAGGATGGATGGGTTGGGAAGGGGGCAGGTGTTTTAGTGGAGGACATGTGGAGTGATATGGAGGGCAGGTGAGGAACAGATTTGTAATTGTATGTGGAGAATAAGTGGAGGAGGGAGCTTGAGAGAGAGAGAGAGAGAGAGAGAGAGAGAGAGAGAGAGAGAGAGAGAGAGAGAGAGAGAGAGAGAGAGAGTTGATATTGGAGTACAACGATACTTCCCTCCACTCCAACACCCCTCCACACCGCACTCCTCCTCCACTTGGTCCCCTCATTCACTCCATGACCCCTGAGCACCAGCACTTCGACCGAAGAACCTCCGAGTTCGGTGTTGCAGTCGAACTAGAAGGAGAGGGTGCCAGCCAGGTGGTGCCAAGTGGTTGTCAGGTCAGATGGTGTTATCGGAAATAGGTGGACTGTGTTGCAATATGGTGTATGTGTGATGTTCACAGATGGTATGTTGTGACACTCACAGCTGATTCAGTGCCACTCTTATGTTATTTTTCTTTCTCTTCCTCTTCCTTCTCCTTTTTCTTTACTCTTCCTTCTCCTCCTCTTTCTCCTCCTCTTTCTTTCCTCTTCCTTCTCCTCCTCTTTCTCATCCTCTTCCTTCTCCTCCTCCTCCTCCTCCTCCTCATCCACTCTCTTTCCTCTTCCTTCTCCTTCTCCTCCTTTTCCTTCTTCTTTTCCTTCTCTTCTTACTCCTCTTCCTCATGTTCTTCCTTCTCTTCCTCTTCACCCTCCTTTTCCTCCTCCTTCTCTTCTTCCTTGTCTTCCTACTCCACCTTCTCCGCCTGACCACATCTCCAAGGGGTCCTCGATTGATTGGAAGAGTGGCAAACAGTTGAAGACTCTTCTTCTTCTTCTTTATCTTCTTTTTCTTCGTCTTCTTCATCATCTTCCTCTTATTCTTCTTCGTTTTCTTCATCATCTTATTCTTATTCTTGTTCTTCTCCTTTTTCTTTTTCTTCTTCCTCTTCTTCTTCTTCTTCTTCTTCTTTTTCTTCTTCTTTGTCTTCTTCCTCCTCCTCTTCCTTCTCCTCCTCCTCCTCCTCTTCATCATCATCATCGTCATCTTCTTCCTCTTCTCCTTCTTCCTCTTCCTCCTTGTCCTCCACTTCATTCTTCTCATTTTTTCTTCCTCTCCTGCTCTTCACTGTCTTTCTTCATCGTCCTCTCCTCCTCGTCTCCGTCTTCTTCCACTTCCTCCTCCTCCTCCTCCTCCTCCTCCTCCTCTTCTTCTTCTTTGCCTTTGTCTTCTTCTTCTACGTCTTCGTTATCGTGGCCCTCGAGGTCGTGTACAAGAACAAGAAAACTTCGGTTGAGGAACTTGAGGGCGCTTCGGTGGTGGTGGTGGCGGAAGGACGAGGGTGATGGAGGGGGGGAGGAGAGGGTGGTGTTGGTGGAGGGTTCGTTGGAGATGAGGAGGAGGAAGGGGAGGAGGAGGAAGAGGAGGAGGAGGAGGAAGAGGAGGAGGAGGAGGAAGAGGTGGAAGTGGAGTGCTTCCAGGCGATTTTATTAAACATTTAGAAGAGAGAGAAAGGGAGAGGGAAAGAGAGAGAGAGAGAGAGAGAGAGAGAGAGAGAGAGAGAGAGAGAGAGAGAGAGAGAGAGAGAGAGAGAGAGAGAGAGAGAGAGAGAGAACTCTGGCCTAATTGGGTTCTCGGTCTTTCGGTTGTTGGTTCAGAGGTGGGGCCTTCCAGGACCCTTTCACTGCCGAAGAAGACCTGGAAGGCCGTTTGCTGCCAAGACACTTCGACAATGAGAACTCCTTCCCTCAGAGGGTTCAAGTGTCGCCTCGATTAACATATTTTCTCTGGTGAAGGCAAGTTTGTATTTTTATTCTGGCTGCCGTCAGGCGATTTTATTCAGCTCAGGGATGGAGGGGGAGACTAGTAGAAAAAAAAAAACACGCCAGTCAACGATCGTCGTGTTTATGCCGTAGTGGTCGTGTTTTGTGTTTTTTTTTATTTCGTTGTATTTGTTAATTTTTTATTTATTAATTATTGTTATTGAGATCAAAATCATTATTATTAATATGATTATTAATATTATTATTATTA
>NC_134779.1:56947497-56949997 GCF_046742065.1 Oratosquilla oratoria
AATAATATAAAGAAAATTGAAAAAATCCGAAGAGTATTCACAAAGATGGCCCCAACATTTTCAAAACTGTCATATGAGGAGAGATTGTCAAAGCTGGAATTACCGACTCTGGAACAAAGAAGAGAAAGGCGACCTATTGGTCCTTTATAGAGTCATGAGAGGCATGGAAGTCCTTGATAGAGAAGACTTACTAAACTGGGATAAGAGAAATACAAGAGGACATGAAAAAAAAAACTCAAAAAGGAAAGTTATAGAAGGGATCTGAAAAAGAACAGCTTTTTACACAGCGTGGTGGATGTCTGGAACAGACTGGACGAAACAATAGTGTGTGCAAACACCATGCATGAATTTAAGAGCAAACTAGATACTGCGAAATACAAAGATGGGACACCACGAACGTAGCTCCCCTTCCCGTAAAATACAACCAGGTAAATAGACACACACAGACAGACAGACACACACACACACACACACACACACACACACACACACACACACACACACACACACACACACACACACACACACACACACACACACACACACACACACACACACACACACACACACACACACACAACAGGCTAGACAAAATGAGATATGGAGACGGGACACCACGAGCATAGCTCCCCTTCCCGTAAAATACAACTAGGTAAATACAACTAGGTAAATACACACACACACAGACACACACACACACACACACACACACACACACACACACACACACACACACACACACACACACACACACACACACACACACACACACACACACACACACACACACACAAAAAAAAAAACACTGGCTCCGCATTGTGGGCGAGGCAATAATACAGAGATGGGAGAGAGAGCGGAAAGGAAGAACGACCGAAGCTAAAATTGGATTAGGATTCATTTTCTACTGAAGACTAATTTCCACTCATAAAGAATCTTGCATGACTTTAGGCCGTGGGGTTTGTCACGTGAAGTTGATGCGTTATTGATTGCATCAAAATTATGCACTCAATGTGGCCGTTGCTAACATGACCCGAGTTGCGTCCTATCGCCAGACAACTTAATTTGATGTCTACTCTCAGCGGTCTTGGTCTGTCCGGCTGCATGTGGTTTTGGGTATTTATTCTTCAGCTTTATATAACTAGTAGCTCAAGATTATTTATCTATTTTATTTATTTATTTATTTATTTATTTATTCATTTTATTTATTTATTTATTTATTTATTTATTTATTTATTTATTGATTTGTTTATTTATTTATCTATTATTCATTTATTTATTCATCTATTTATTTATCTATTTGTTTATTAATTTATTTATGTTTATTCATCTATCTATTTATCTATTTATTTTTTATTTAGTTATCTATTGATTTTTTATTTATTTATTAATTTCTATGTTCTTGTGGTCCTTGGCGGAGGTTGCTGTCGGCACTATGGCAAATCCTCCGGGGGTCACTGACAACTGCCTGTTTAGCAATGTCTCCCATATCCCGTACTTCCATATAAGATATATCAAAAGACAAAAAGACGCTTAAAAAGAGGCGTGGTGCGTCTTATATAGCGGGATTCAGTAAAAGGTGACTAGGTCCAGAAGAAAGGAAGATGAAGAATGGAAAGGGCATGATGGTGTGTCTTATATAGCGAACTCGGTAAAGGTGACGAAGTCCAGAAAAGAGAAAGATGAAGAAAAGAGAGGTCGTGGTGGTGCGTTTTATACGTCGGGATTCGGTAAAAAGAGACCAAGTCCAGAAAAGAGGGAGACGGAGAAGAGAGAGGGTTCCGAAAAGAGGAAGATAAAGAAGAGAGAGGGTGGGGTGGTGCGTCTTATATGGCGGAGGTACGTAACTCGACCCTAACACGAAATCACTGGTATGTTATTATTTCAACTTCGGGGGCGGGGGGGGGGTAAGGCAAGGAAAGGATTTTGTATCTTTTACCTTTCTCTTCACCCCCATTCGTTTCTACAAACTCCCTTTACCTTTCTCTACTCCTCCCGTACTCCCTCTCCTTCCACCTCCCTCTCCCTCTCTCCCTCCCCGTTACTTTACCCATTCCTATTCCCTTCCAACTTCCCCTCCACTCCATCCTCCTCCTCCTCCTCCTCCTCCTCCTCCTCCTCCTCCTCCTCCTCCTCCTCCTCCTCCTCTCCTTTCGTTTAATTTAGTTTTGGAAACGCAAGTCAAATGAAACTATTTTTTTCCATTATCACATCTTCTCTCTTCGTATCCTCCCTTCCTCCTCCACTTCCTCCATTTTCCTTCTTTAGTCCTCTTCCCCCCACTCCCTGTCCCCCTCCCACTCTCCCTTCCCCTTCTCCCCCTTCCCTCCCTCCTGGACGCCGGAGGGGAGGGGAAGAGAGTAGAGGAGGGGGAAGTGGAGGGGGAGGGGAGAGTGGAGGGGGAGGGGGAGGGGGGTCCGTCACGCAGGGCCAGTTGCGGGTCTTCGCTTGCATGCTAGGCCGGGCGTGCGGTTCGCCCCCTTGCATGCCACGGGTGGGGGGA
>NC_134779.1:56952497-56959997 GCF_046742065.1 Oratosquilla oratoria
GAAATAAAAGTGTAATATCATGAAGACGAAATTGGCACGCACAGTTGCGAGAACAGTGACGACGGAGTGGGGGAATGAAGACAAATGTGCTTCCTCATCTTAAAAAAAAAAAAAAAAACAAAAAAAAAAACATGAACCCAGTAGTAATTGAACTTACAAGACCAAATAATAGGAGTTGGACTCTGGATAGCAGTTTGAATGGATTGGACCACAAAATGTCTCTGATTACTCGAAGCTCTCTTCAAAAAGATACATGAAATCCAATTGAGTTCGTTGCTTCCAGGCTCTGACCGGGGACCTCGATCCAGGAGACCCCGGGGGGAACATTCCAGAAAGGGTCACTCGAAGCACAAGGGAGGTCTTGCAGAGAAGAAGAACGGGTCTTTTAGCCCTTGGCTGAAGGACGAAATTGTCTTAAGAAAAAAAGAAAAGAAAAAAAGAAAAAGTAAAGAAAAATGTACTTGTGACAGCCAAAAAATGGTAATAACAATAATAGTAATAATAATAATAACAATAATAATAATAATAATAATAATAATAATAATAATAATAATAATAATAATAATAATAATAATAATAATAATAATGCTAATAATAATAATAATAATAATAATAATAATTAATATGATAATAATAATAATAATAATATGATAATGGTAATGATGATAATAATAATAATAATAATAATAATAATAATAATAATAATAATAATAATAATAATAATAATAATAATAATAATAATAATAATAATAACAATGATGATAATAATAATATTAATAGTAATAATAATAATGATAATAATAATAATAATGATATTGATAGTAATATTAGTGATAATAATGATAATAATAATAATGGTAATTATAATGATAATGAAAATAATAATGATAATGATTATATTAATAGAAATGATGATGATAACGCTGATAATAATCTGTTCTTAGTTGGATAAAATCATCTGACCATAGCGATAATGAATACTTGACTAGCTTACATACGCAAAGGCAATCTTTGAAATCCAAATCTATTAATTCTATAATCATGTTGAAGCTATTATTGATATATATATATATATATATATATATATATATTATATATATATATATATATATATATATATATATATATATATATATTACATTTTGAATGGGATACTTGAACATATTCATTTTAGTTTAAATCAGATTTGATTTTTTTCATCTTCCAAGGAAATGCATTTGACCTCGAATTATGGATAATTTCTTCTGCCGTCAGGTCATTTCATTCAGTTGCAGTCACATGACTCGGATGTTGTAAGGTGGAAGGATGGAGGGGGGGAGCCAGAGAGAGGGGGGAGGGAAGGGAGGGGGGAAGGGGAGCGAAGGGAGGGAAGAGAGGGGGAGGGAAGGGAGGGGAGAGAGGGGGGAGGGAAGGGAGCGGGGAGGGGGAGGGAAGGGAGTGGGGGGATTACCCATAGTCCCAGAATTATATGGTGAGGACCCGAGATGGCCAAGGGAGTAGTCTGATTCAAGGATGACTATGATGGAACAGGGCATAGAATATAGAGGGCAGAGTATAGCGGTCGAAAGGTGACTTGAGGCAAAGGTAGAGGGGGCGTTTATTACTATTATTATCATTGTTATTGTTATTATTACTATTATTATTATTATTATTATTTTTATTATTATTATCATTATTATTACTATTATTAATATAATTATTATTATTATTATCATTATTATTATTATCATTATTATTATTATTATTATTATTATTATCATTATTATTATCACCATTATAATTATTGTTATTACTATTATTATTATTATTATTATTATTATTATTATTATTATTATTATTATTATTGTTATTATTATCATTATTATTGTTGTTATCATCATTATTGTTATCATTATTGTTATTATTATTGTTAATATTATTGTTATTATTATTATCATTATTATGATTATTATTATTATTATTATTATTATTATTATCATTATTATCATTATTACTATTGTCATTATCATTATCATCATTGTTATTATCATCATTACCATTACTACTATTATTATTAATATTATTATTATTATTATTATTATTATTATTATTATTATCATTATTATTATTACTATTATTATTATCATCATTATTAATATTGTCATTATCATTAGTCATATTATTATTATTATTATTATTATTATTATTATTATTATTATTATTATTATTATTATTATTATTATTATTATTATTATTATTATTATTATTATTATTATTATTATTATTATTATTATTATTATTATTACTATTATTATTATTATCATTATTATTGTTACTATTATTATTATCATTATTATAATTGTCATTATCATTAGTCATTGTTATTATCATTATTATTATTATTATTATTATTATTATTTTTATTATTATTATTATTATTATTACTATTATTATCATTATTATTATTATTATTGTTATTATTATTATTAACTATTATAATTATTATTATTATTATTATTATTGTTATTATTATTATTAACTATTATAATTATTATTATTATTATTATTATTATTATTATTATTGTTATTATTATTATTATTGTCATTATCATTAGTCATTACTACTATTATTATTATTATTATTATTATTATTATTATTATTATTATTATTATTATTATTATTATTATTATTATTATTATTATTATTATTATTATTATCATCATTATTATTATTATTATTATTATTATCGTTATCAATATTTTCATCGTGATGGTATGTCATACGACGTCTTCGACATCCGTCTAAAATAAATATATATTTGGCTTCACTTACAAGTACTACTGTGGTGTCCTCTGTGAAACTTTCGAGCATTTGTATATTTTTTTACAAAAAAAAAAAAAAAAAAATGCTGACGAGATCGTATGACCGTGCTTTGGTGCAGAAAAAAAAATCATTGCGTATTACATTTCTGATGGATATTTCGCAACAAAAAAAATCGATAATAATCAGATCTTATTCGGACTTACACAGTAAAAAAAAAAAAAAAAAAAAAAAAATCTCTGGTCACAACTTGGAGACGACCTAGATTACCTGACAAATCATATGTAATCGTCGTTTGGTGGAAATAAGTGCTTTGCCTAAAATCACCGCACGGTGAAAATAGGATTGAGAGAGCGAGAGAGAGAGAGAGAGAGAGAGAGAGAGAGAGAGAGAGAGAGAGAGAGAGAGAGAGAGAGAGAGAGAGAGAGAGAGAGAGAGAGTTCATGGCGGAAGTAAAGGGAGTTAGGGAGTTAGGGTGTCTTTGTTGACCAAATGCCCTAACCATTCTCTCCTCTCGGGCCTACACTCCATTCAAATTAACTTGTCACTTAAGCCCCGCCCCCCGTCCCTCTCGATACACGTAATTGGTAGGCTGTGGGTCGGAGAAAACGGGGGAAAGCGTCCCCCGTGTTATTGTCCACCATTGATAGGCCTTCGGGGGGGGGGTAGGGGGTTGTCCTTATAAATTAAGTTAATTAGAATCGGCTATAGGCCCCTTTGATGTTTACGTGCGTTTAGGTCCCTTAAAATTGACCCCCAAAGAGCCCCGTCTGTTTTTGGTAACTGGGCTCGACGTGTCCAACACTATAGACTCCTCGGTGAAGAAGAGTCAGTTATTAAGTGTAAGTTAGCTCTCTCTCTCTCTCTCTCTCTCTCTCTCTCTCTCTCTCTCTCTCTCTCTCTCTCTCTCTCTCTCTCTCTCTGTATGTGTTTGTGTGCATGTGTGAGTGCTAATATATGTGTGTATTTGTGTGTGTACCTATGTATATATGTTTACATACGTATGTACATGTGCATATGTACGTCTACAGTATTTACTACCCCGGTCACCCAGATTATGTAAAAACAAATCTTGCTTATCTGTGTGAATGCAGATTTATTTACATTTTTAAACTTGAATTATAAGAGAGCTACTGTGCGTAGAAATATTTGGAATACTCAAGAAGAAAAAATATGTTTACATACGTGTAATAGATCCCGGGTAGGTTCCTGTTCTCCGAAAGAACATGGAAGAACATGTGAGAACATGGGAGACCGCGTGAACAGCCTTGCGTGGCGCAAGCACCAGGGTAATGATGTGTTCCCTCCGACGTGTTTTTGTGTGATAGCATGAACATCTTTTTTCTTTCTTCTTATACACGTGCACGAGTGAGATCGACATGCTGGTTGAGTTCTGGAATGGGCTTTGGCGAGCCAATGCTTAGATCTAGTTGCTCTTCTGGCACTGATATGTAGAAACCCAAATTGGGTCACTTTTTTTTTTAACTTAAAAACATACAAGATATGGAGACACTCTGACTCCCATGGCCAGGTCTGAATAAGACTGGTACGCTTTTGGAAAGATTACAAAGGGTTACAAAGGATTACAAAGGATTACAAAGGAAGAGCAAGTCGACATGAGACCATTTGGTCCATAACTAGGTGTTCTAGTGTTCATTATTTAAATTTTTCCCCTTAAAGTTAACTAGGATATAGTCTCTCATTTTTTTCATCTGTTTTAAATTTCACAACGCAAGATTCACTTACTCTGCTCCTCCCTATTTTCGCACAAAATTATTTAATTTCCTTCGTATATTTTTTAGGGGTCGCCCTATATCCGAGTTAGATTATCATTGACGGTCTCAGTTGCGTCGTCTGAACTGTGTAAATTTGCTTTGTAAATTTAAACTAGTTATAGAATGTATCTTTGACATAACCTAATCACAGTCCAAACTACCCTATTTTGATACACAGCTGAGTTTCACTACGGTACCAGTAATTTCTCAATATACATATTGTGTATATATATATATATATATATATATATATATATATATATATATATATATATATATATATATATATATAATGTGTGTGTGTGTGTATTTATCTAGTTGTACTTAGTTGTATTTTGCGGGAAGGGGAGCTATGCTCGTGGTGTCCCGCCTTTGTATCTCGCAGTGTCTAGTTTACTAATAAACTCATGAATGGTTTTTGCGCATACTATTTCATTATCCAGTTTGTTCCAAGTGTCCACTACTATGTCCCAGTGTGTGTGTTTGTGTGTGTATGTGTGTGTGCTCGTGTGTGTGTGTGTGTGTGTGTGTGTGTGTGTGTGTGTGTGTGTGTGTGTGTGTGTGTGTGTGTGTGTGTTTATGTGTTCGTATGTTCACGTGTACCGTAATTCCTGTGCCCATTTGTCTTGGAGAATTAAAGAAATAATTGATTTAACGAGCCAGGAAGATCGATGGATGATAAATAAGATGAAGTCTGAATGATAACAAACAAGTATTTAGTTAATTTGGAAACGTTTGTCGGGTTTGATTAAACGTTTAAGCGTTTCATTGCGTTCGTGTTTCCCCCCCCATTTATCATCGAATTTGTTTTATCTGCAGCCAACGATAATTCATGATTATAAGCAATTAATCACATCGAGTTCTGTGATCACCTCTCATTTCAGGAAACAGTCAAAATAATTTTGGAAAATATATGATATTGACTTATCTAGTTTTTTAGCTTTGTAAATAAGCTTATTTTATGTTTTGGAGTTTTTGATTGAGCTTAAGATTCAGTTTATTAAAAGTATGATTAATTTGTTGTAATTGCCAATTACAAAATATTGAATTAATTTCACGTTATTTTATTCTGACTTCGTCTTGCTTTGTTATATTTAACTTAATTTCATTTTATCATGTTTTCATTTCACATAAATTTAATCTTATCTGATTTTTTCTTCGAGTTTTCGTCTTTATTCAAGATAAACCTTTTCATTTGACTTCGTTTTATCAAGTTTAGTTTCATTTTGTTTCATCTCATATCGGTTTATTTGATTTTATATAATTTTGACTT
Organism: Oratosquilla oratoria; assembly: GCF_046742065.1. Classification (NCBI taxonomy): domain Eukaryota; kingdom Metazoa; phylum Arthropoda; class Malacostraca; order Stomatopoda; family Squillidae; genus Oratosquilla; species Oratosquilla oratoria. The sequence goes on from NC_134779.1 coordinate 56,958,346, forward strand.
TAAATAAAATTAGATTCTATATAATTTTGAAACCCAATCCCATCTGAGCATCTCGTGGATGAAGGGTCATCCATGTCTTCCGGCACACCGCTCGAGTCTTAGGCAATGCAGCAAAACACAGCTTATTGTCATTTAGCGTAATTTTCATTACAATTAAACTTAATTACCATATTGATATTCCTTAAGGAATTTATTTAGTTTATAATAGTATCACTGTGCGTGTTATGTCAGTGGAAACAGCTAGTAATTGGAATATCAAACACATAAAGATCAGAAGCTGATATCATGATTTGCAAAATTGCCCCGAAGGGTGCCAAATTGCATGAGAACGCAAGTCTTACTGTTTGTGATTGATCACGTGATTAATTTCTGTTCTCTGCTGGGATAGCTTGATGGTTTCCAAGCATTATCTACTTATTCATTCATTTATTTATTAATCTATTTTTATTTATTTCTGTATCTATTTATTGATTTGATTTACCTATTTTTTAGATATTTTTATTTCATTCTATTGATTGTTTCATTTATTCAAAAATATAAGAATAGAGTTGACTGCAAGAGACAATGAGGCATACACTAGGCAGTTCCATATCCCCTAACGCCTTTTAATTAATATCTTTAATGTTTTATTCTATCATATATATATATATATATATATATGTGTGTATGTATATATCATACTGTATATATATATATATATATATATATATAGATATATATTTATATACATTTATATATATTTTTTCTCAACCACAATGCACTTTAATTCTAAGCAATCAACATCGGACGACCCGTGGAGGCGCATGCAGAAATTGAAACGTGGTACGCCCGAGGACTCGGACCCCATGCAGCGAGAACGTTATCAGTGCCGTATTGGTCTAATAGTCAATACGGCACATTTCAATTTCTGCATGCACCTCCACGGTTCGTCCGATGTTGATGGCTTAGAATTAAAGTGCATTGTGGTTGATAAAAATGTATCTCTAATCACTGGGACCCATTCAGAGTTGTACAAATATCTATCTATATATATATATATATATATGTATATATATATATATATATATGTACAGAAATATATACACACACACACACACACATACACATATATATATATGTATATACACTGTATATATATATATATATATATATATATGTATATATATATATATATATATATATATATATATACATATATTTCTTTGGAGCAGTATGTCTCATGTGACAATAAGCACAGTTTTTATATCTGTATTTATATGACAATTTTGAGTTTTAATCGTGTTGCCAAAAGTGCCCAGGGGTTTTCAGGGCAGTTCAGACTTTCTCTTCCATACCAACTTTCAACAACAACCATACCAACTCTTCGAACCTGTTGGCAAATTCTCTACATACCTCCTCCTCCTCCTCCTCCTCCTCCTCCTCCTCCTCCTCCTCCTCCTCCTCCTCCTCCTCCTCCTCCTCCTCCTCCGCCTCCTCTTCCTTATCTCTTAACCCTTGCCTCTTGCCCTACCCACCCCTCCCCCCTTCTCTCTCCACCCTTCCCTCGTCCTCCTCCTCCTCCTCCTCTTCGCCTGTTGTCCCTCGGCGCAGGTCAGTGAGTGACCTGGCATCAAAGTCGATGACGGATGAGGTCAATCATGAAGGTCATTAAT
>NC_134779.1:56984997-56987497 GCF_046742065.1 Oratosquilla oratoria
ATATATATATATATATATTCATATATATATATATATATATATATATATATATATATATATATATATATATATATATGTATGTATATATTAGATTGGCCTTGTTATGGACCGAAAGACCTCCTGTGAAGGTTATTCAAAACCGATTTATTTACTAATTCTTTTTTCTTTCTTTTTTAATCGAAGGATTTGGTACCAAGGTCTGGCACCTGACGTTGTCACGGACCCCTAATCTTTGAAGGCGTTTCCTGATTTTTTATTTAATGTGGGTCCGGCTCTTTCTTTCCTGTGCGAGTCCTCAATGACGCAAGGAAGAACATAGGAGTTGACTTCTTTCAACCCTGTCGAAGAGGATTTGAATTTTCGGGGAAAAAATTATATGGTCTGAAAAGCCTCCTGTTAGTATATTGAACTTATATACAAGTTATTCGTATCATAAAGTATTGAAGCTCATTCCGAAGGAGATTCGAATGATCGAAATCAGTTTTCATATGAACTGAAAGGTCTCTTGTTGATATTTTTTTTACCATTGAAGGAATTTTGAATTGACCTTAACCTATATGATCTAAGCCTCTTCAACGTGTGCATGTGTGTGTGTGTGTGTGTGTTTTACACACACACACACACACACACACACACACACACACACACACACACACACACACACACACACACACACACACACACACACACACACACACACACACACACACACACACACACACACACACACACACACACACACACATATATATATATATGTATATACATATATATATATATAAATATATATATGTGTGTGTGTGTGTGTATGTGTGTGTGCGTGTGTGTGTGTGTGTGTGCGTGTGTGTATGTGCCTATATACATACATACATATATATACATATATGTATATATATATATATATATATATATATATGTGTGTTTGTGTGTGTGTACTGTATATATATATATATATATATATATATATATATATATATATATATGTATGTATATATATATATATATATATATATATATATATATATATATATATATATATGTATGTGTGTGGGTGTGTTTGGGTGGGTATATATACACACACACACACACATACACACACACACACACACACATACACACACACGCACACACACATACACACACACACACACACACACACACACACACGCACGCACACACACACACACACACACACACACACACACACACACACACACACACACACACATGTATATATATATATATATATATATATATACATATATATATATATATATATATATATATATATTAAAATATTAAATGAGTGCATCTGTATGCTTTCCTATGTAGCTTATGTCCATAGTGTTGCTGTGCATGCATTGAAAAATAAAATACATGAATACATATGCCAACGGGTTTTTCCCCATATACCCCGCTCCCATTTACCCCTCCTCCCTCTTATTTTGGCTCCTCCTGGATGACGGGTCATCCCTGCATCTCGTTCACTGCCCTGAGTCAGAAGCAATGTAGCAAGATACAGCACATACACAGCAAGGCCGCTTCATTTAATCGGCGACCACTTCTCCCCGTACCCTCACGCAGAAAAAGAGAAGACGGGGAGAAATCCCTTCGGGCTGCGTCAAAGTATCATTCACACTTACTCCCTCACCCCTATCCCCTCTATTCCCTTCCATGCATCACATCATCATCCATACAAAACCATTCTCCACTCACTCCTATCTTCCCTCTTCTCCCTTAATCCACAGACATTCCCCTCTTACCCAATGTCCCTTTCACCCCGTCCATCCACCTCATCCTTGGTCGCCCCCTCATGTTCACTCCTTCCACCTCTGCCTTCCATACCCCTTTTACTAATCTTTCTTCAGTCATTCTTTCCATGTGTCCAAACCATCCCAATACTCTTTCATCACCCCTATCTTCCAACTCCCTTTCCCCCCCCCTCTCCCGCTCTCCTCCTCACCTCTTCGTTTTTCACTCTATCCAACCTAATAACCCCTACCATACTTCTCAGGTATTTGATCTCAAACAGATTCAAACTCCTCTCTTCCTCTCTTATATTCCATGTTTCTGTGAATGCTCGCTTCTTCTCTTCTACACCCTTCTTTGCTTCCTCATCCCACCACTCACTACCCTTCCTTCTATTTCCTCCGTTCCCCTTGTTCCACACACCATCTTTGCACACCCTGTGACTCCCTCCTTCAACCATCCTCATTCCTTCTCCTCTCCTACCTCTACTCTATCCTTCACTCCCTCCCACTCATCTCTCAGCTTCTTGTATTCCTCCTCATTTTCTTTCTCATTAAAGTAGTTTACTCTAAGCACTTCCCTACATTTTGTCCTTTCCCTCTTTCTCCATCTAACCTCCACTCTCAACTTACCTTTCATCAAAAAATTATCTGATATTCCCGCACTCTCTCCCCTTAGAACATATACGTCCAAAGCTTTTCCTACTCTTCTCCTGGGTGCCACTATATAATCCATTAAAGCCCAGTCTACC
>NC_134779.1:56997497-57004997 GCF_046742065.1 Oratosquilla oratoria
AGGATCTCGGCGTAATTATCGATAACGATCTCAAATCATCTAAGCAGTGTATTTAAGCCTCTGAGAAAGCAAATAAGATTCTAGGACTGATTGCGCGATCTTTTGACTTCAAAAGTCCATCTCTCATTAACAAGCTTTATAAATCGTTAGTTCGTCCACATTTGGAATATGCTGTTTCTGTATGGTCACCGAATCTCGTTAAAGACATCGACGAATTGGAAAAAGTACAACGGTGAGCTACAAAACTGATTCCAAATATCAAAAATAAATCATACGAAAATCGACTAAAACATATGAATCTGTTTTCCCCCAAAAAGCGTAGACTCAGAGGTGACTTGATACAGGTCTTTAAGATTCTAAAGGGAACTGACAACATCAAAAGTGACAAAATTTTCACACTGAATGAGAATCCGACAAGAAATAATGGTCTCAAACTGTCAGGAAATAGACTGAATTCAAAAGTTGGTAGAAACAACTTCGCCAACCGTGTAATTAATGAATAGAATAAACTTCCTGTGGAGGCAGTGCAATGTAGTTCCTTTCGAAAATTGAAAATTCGTTTAGATAAACACCTAAGCCCTAAGGAAGATGTTGTAATGCCTGCCATTTATTATATATTATTCGTTTGCTATTATTTGCCTGTTTGTTTATTATTATTTATTTTATTGTTATTTATCATTATTTTTCTGTCCATTTATTATTATTCACTATTTACCTGTTTGCTTATTATTTAATTTGACCTATTTATTTATTCATCTATCTATTTATTTATTCATTTATTCAACATTATCATAATTTTTTCGCATTCGACCTAGTTACGGACCACAAGGTTTCTTGTCGGTATGCTTTTCCTTTGTAACCTTTTGTAAGAATAATTTATTTTGCAGGTGGAAATAGATACAAGATCTTACGCTTAGAAACTAGGGAAGTGTCATTTAGACGTGTAGATGATATAAAAAGGACTATGATAGAACATAATTATGATGATAATTGTGACAGTGATGACTGTAAGACAGCAACTCTTTTTGATGAAAAAGAAAAATAAGATACCCACTCTATACATTCTACTGGGGAAGCTTTGAGTTCTGAAGAATAGCAGAAATACGTTGATCGTATTATGTATGATCTTAATATCAATACCACATTTTTTTTTACAAATGATAACTGGATTAGTAATATTAATAATATTAATATGTGTGGTGTATGCATAGGATTGGAATCATGTGTAACCTGGAGCCTTGGTCCAATACGAAGACAACATAACAATGGTAGATCATATCCTTAGTATAGTTTTAGATTTCAAAAAATCTCCATTATCAAAAATTTATATACATACATACATATACCAAGGATTTTTCCCCCTTACAAGGGTGGTAGCCAAAAAGGAAAAGGCATAAAATCATTCCCACCCATTCCATCCCTGAATACACTCCACACCCCTCCACCCTCCCTCTTATCTTAGCACCTCCTGGATGGCGGGTCATCCCTGCACCTTGTCCACTGCCCTGGGTCAGAAGCAGTGTCGCATGACACAGCACATCCACAGCAAGGCCGCTTCATTAAATCGGCGACCCCCCTCTCCGTCCCCCCATGCATAAAAGGAGAAGACGGGGAGAAATCCCTTCGGGCTGCGTCAAATTTTGCTCACACATACTACCTCATACTACCCCATGAAAGTAAACTTAGACAGTATTAAAGAAATTATCTCAAATAAAAATGCTCCTCAAAGGAAACTTGGAAATAAAATAAACGAGATAGAGAGTATAATTGATCTCATAAATGCAAATTTCCATAACTATGGTAGAGAAAAGAGAAGCTTGATGGTTGTAGCCTTAGGAGCCTTTGCTAGATTAGGGATATCCAATTTCGCCTTCTTTGCTGATTTAAAGAATTCTGTGAGTAGATTTAATGAAAAAGTCACAAAGATTGATAGTTTATAAACCAGTATAGAAAATATCGGGGATTTGATCTCTGAGATTACAGAGAATTTAGAGAAACTCAGTATCAGACACTCTGGACAAGAAAATTCTTTACTTATTTTCTTACTGTTTGATGCGATGCAGTTAAGAATAACCGAGATGCAATCTCAGTTGGAATTCCTTGTGCAAAATTTAGTTTCAGCAAATTCTGGTCAAGCTGCATCCTCCCTTCTCCCAATACCCAAACTTATAAGGATAATTAACTCATCTAAGAATGATTAGAATTTTCAACCTTTCTTTGATGAAGTAAATATATCATTCTATCAGCCCTTGTTAACTTCATACTTAAATGTTTCTTCAGTAATAACTGAAGCTCCTTTTTCTTTTGAATTTAGATTTAACCTATACAAACCGATACCCTTCTCAATGATTAGTAATAGATTCACTAAATTACATAAGATATCCACTCTAGATTCACTAAATTGTATCCTCTCTCTTGATAGCTTAAAAGAGAATACAATCTCTGATGATAACCTTGAAATTGTAAGGTCACTAACAAAAACTCTAGCTGAATCATGATTCTCTTACTGTGTTCCGTGACGCATTGAAAAATTCTTGTGAAGCCTCACCAGTTAAGAATATGTCTGTAATGCAGAATTATCACCAAAAAATAATAAGATATATGTAAACCAGGTTACTCATAGTAACATAGAAAGTTCAGATTTCCAATTTTTCCCAAACAAAAGAGTATCATCTGCCCTGAATTAGGTCCTAAGTTAAAATCAGTTGAATGTCCAATATCAGTTTCTGACAAGTGTGAAATTCATGCAGGGACAATCTCCACTATTGCTAATACCCTTAATACAGTGCACATAACCGATAAATCATACCTCGCAGATATCAACATTACCTTCCCAGAAAATTCACCACTTTTGAAAAAAGCAATCTATATCCATTGAGGTCGAAAATGAACAATTCTTATAGTAACTATGGTATATTTATTTTCATAATAATTCTTTTCTCCTCCTTAGTTGTCGCTGCATTAACATCATTTATTGTAATCAGAAGGATGAAGACATCAAAACTATTCGACACTCACCGGCATAAAAATTGTAGTATACCGGAGCCTTGTAAGAGACTTGTAGAAAAGGGTTGGTCGGGACGACTAAGTGGTAAGAAGCTGGTAGAAATGAGGCTAGAAAGAGGGGTAGAAGACGGATTGTTGTATATTACAGGTATGCTGTTTAATAATAAAGCCGAGCGAACTGCATGAGTCCGCTTTCCGTCTTATGTAGATAATAAAAGTAGTGTTTATAATAACAGCCCGGGAGCTCGAGGGTAAGTCTACAATATTGCTGACATGACATTCCTTTGTAACCTAAGTGAGAATTATGCAGAGACTCGAGATTGTTCTAAGTAAACAATCAGAGATGATATCGAATATCATTTAGAAAGTAACCGTTTGATAAATGATAGCCAGCATGGTTTCAGACGGAAACGTTCTTGCGTGACTAACTTACTCGAATTCTACAACACAGTTATCTCGAATTATGACAAAAGAAACAATATAGATTTAATATATCTAGACTTTGCAAAAGCTTTTGATACCGTCCCACACGAAAGACTACTTATTAAATTAGCTTTGCATGGAATAAGTGGTAGCCTATTAGGTTGGACTAGTAATTGGTTGAATGGTCGAAAACAGAGAGTTGTTTTAAATGGAAAAACTTCTGGATGGAAAAATGTTGCAAGTGGAGTTCCTCAGGGTTCCGTTCTTGGGCCACTTCTATTCATAGTATATATAAATGATATAGACAATGGACTAAAATCTACTGTTTCCAAATTTGCTGATGATACAAAACTGTGCGGAGTGGCAAATGATCACTCAAACCAATTAGATATTCAAGAAGATTTAGATCAATTACAGCAATGATCTGAAAAATGGCTAATGAAATTTAACACAAGTGAACGCAAGGTAATGCACGTAGGTAAAAATAACAGTAAGTACGATTACGAGTTATTTGGAAATTCAACAAAAAGTGGATAGTAAAAAAAGATCTCGGCGTAATTATCAGTAACGACCTCAAATCATCCAAGCAGTGTATTTCAGCCTCTGAGAAAGCAAATAAGATTCTGGGATTGATTGCGCGATCTTTTGATTTCAAAAGTCCATCACTCATTAACAAGCTATATAAATCGTTAGTTCGTCCACATTTGGAATATGCTGTTTCCGTATGGTCACCGAATCTCATTAAAGACATTGACAGACTGGAAAAAGTACAACGGCGAGCCACAAAACTGATTCCAAATATCAAAAATAAATCATACGAAAATCGACTTAAGCACATGAATCTGTTTTCCCTAAAAAAGCGTAGACTCAGAGGTGACTTGATACAGGTCTTTAAGATTTTAAAGGGAATTGACAACATCAAAAGTGACAAAATTTTCACATTGAATGAGAATCAGACAAGAAACAATGGTCTCAAACTGTCCGGAAATAGATTCAATTTGGAAGTAGGTACAAACAACTTTGCCAACCGTGTAGTTAATGAATGGAATAAACTTCCTGCACAGGTAGTGCAATGTAGTTCAGTTCGAAGCTTTAAGAATCATTTAGATAAATACCTAAGTAAGATGCTGTAATGATTATAATTTATGTTATATTATTTGTTTTTGTTTTGTTATAATTTGTATGTCTGATTTTCATTTATTATTAGTTATATGTCAATTTATAATCATTTACTATTTACCTTTTTGTTTGTTATTCAACTATACCTATGCATTTATTTATGTATTTTATTTGTTTTTTTTACATTATTATAGTTTTAATTTATTATTATGATTTTTTTTTTTTTTTTTGCATCCGACCTAGATATGGATCAAAAGGTCTCCTGTCGGCATGCTCCGCCTTTGTAATCCTTTGTATATTGCCGTATAGACTTGAAACAAAAAATCTGATTGGTGAAAGGGTGGACAAGGATAAAATTCAATTGGTTCACGATTGTAAGATCACGCCCTTTGAGGAGGATCGTAAATATAAAGTTAAAGATCATTGGACTAAGGAAATCACTATGTTACTGCAAAGCTCACATAGGATCTTGCATACGTGCTATCGGGGGATTCCGTGATAGAACCTCAGAGAAGTGCGCTGTATAAGAATTAGCTGGAGATAAATATAGAAAATTTCTACGTTTCCATTCTCCTAGACAGAAGATTATAACTAAAAGAAGTGAGTTGCCATATCCATAAGTGAGGACCACAAGGGCGATTACAGTGGCTACAGTGGTGACAGGACTAACAATGGCAAGAGAGGTGACAGCGGGTTACAGGGCTAACTATATATATATATATATATATATATATATATATATATATATATATATATATATATATGTATGTGTGTGTGTGTGTGTATATATGTATATGTATATATATATATATAAATATAAATATATATTTATATATATATATACACGCACATGCATATATACATACACATACACACATATATAGTATATAGCATTGATCATACGGCAGTTCCTGTTCCTTGCTCCAGAGCGTCACAGTTGTCGTCTAGTCGCCGTCTGATCAAACCCACCGGAAACAGCTCTCCGGTCTGTTTTCATTTCGTCCGGGCTACTGACCACGTGTTGCCGCCTCGCCGTCCATCCGTAGGCCAAGATGTCCCACGACCGCAGCATGAAGTTTCTGTATTGTATCATTATGTACGTAGATATTCCTTGCTTTCACATATAAGACATATGTGCGATGTGGTTATGTAAACGTATAGACACACACACACACACACACACACACACACACACACACACACACACACACACACACACACACACACACACACACACACACACACACACACACACACACACACACACACACACACACACAGACACACGCACACACACACGCACACACACACACACACACACACACACACACACACACACACACACACACACACACACACACACACACACACACACACACACACACACACACACACACACACACACACACACACACACACACACACACACACATATATATATATATATATATATATATATACATATGTATATTGTTTATTTCTTAATATATATGCTAATATGTATATGTATGCAATAGGTACGTATAAATCTATGTATATACATACACATACTTATAGAATTGTATTTATTTAAATTTACATGTTTCTGAAACACGGTGGAGACTCGCGGTCGACAAGGGTCCCACGCCCGTGGCTCGGATGACTTGTCTCTTCAAGTTCTTTCTCGTCTCGAGGAAGACCAACTCTGAGGACGATGTCGCGTTGCTGTCTGGTCGTGAAGCGTCCGGGGAAGGAGGACTTTTTGCACTTGAGAGAGAGAGAGAGAGAGAGAGAGAGAGAGAGAGAGAGAGAGAGAGAGAGAGAGAGAGAGAGAGAGAGAGAGAGAGAGAGAGAGAGAGAGAGAGAAGAGAGAGAGGGTGTCACATGAGGTTCCTGACTGTTTTGCTTTTGAAGTTGTTGTCGAGATGTTGCAAGCCTTGTTATTTGTGTTGATGACGATCCCTCGCTTCTTGTTGTGGTCTTGGGTGTCCTGGGGTTGGATGCTGGGGGGAGATAGCGTCGTAATGTGGAGGCGGTTTGCCAGAGGCGTCGGGAGGGAGTGATGAAATGACACTATATGGTTTGGAATGGCGTGGTGATGTGTTTCTGTTTCTGTTGGATTTGTTATACAGCGACTGTTGATAGGATATTGTTACAAATACGTGTGGATATGGTTATATGTATTTGTACATATACCTGGATATACGCACGCACGTACACACACACACACACACACACACACACACACACACACACACACACACACACACACACACACACACACACACACACACACACACACACACACACACACACACACACACACACACACACACACACACACACACACACACACACATGTATATATATATATATATATATGTATATAATATATATATATATATATATATATATATATATACATGAGGGTAAATAAAAATTCGCGGGATTTTTCCAAAAACTGTGTATTTAACTGAAGTGAGCATGCACGAAGCGCTTATTTTTCAACATAGTTACTATCCCGCTCAACACACTCCTGAAGACAATGTTTCCATCCATTGAAGCCTTCTCTGAAGAACTCAGCAGTCCTCTCTCTTAGCCATGTGTTTACAATTTATTTTTTATTTTTTATCCAAGTTTTCAAAGTGCTTGTGCATTGTCATTTACTTTATATTATTTGTTTATTTGTAAATCCAGGTCTCATCACTTGTAATAAGTCGATTCGTAAACAGCTTTTCATCAGCCTCAACTTCGCTCAGAATCGCCAATGAAAGATCAGTTCGAAGTTTGGGCGCAACGATTGTTTGGTTTGGGCGCAACGTTTTTGTTTTAGGCGCAACGTTTTTGGTTTGGCGCAACGTTTTTGGGGCCCATTGCGCAGGAAGCTTGCTGAGTCTTAGTTTGTCATGCAAAATTGAATTTGCTGAACCATATGATATATCCAGAGCCAAAGCTATTCTTCAACTGCTATTC
>NC_134779.1:57022497-57029997 GCF_046742065.1 Oratosquilla oratoria
CTTCTCATATACTCGAATGATCATATGAAATTTGAAGAATTCGAATTCACATGAAATAGTAAAAATAAAACAAAATAAAATAAAATAAAATAGAATAAAATAAAATAGAATAAAATAAAATAAAATTACACCACAATGCACCACACTTTATATCTTTCACTTGAGGTGCAAGTTACCTATTTGTGCATTCTAACTTTCATGCAGGCTTGAATGCACAGCAGTACATTGCCATGCTGTACACGTTCTCTACAAAGGGTGCTGTGCGTGTTAACAGCATGTTTGTGGGCAGCATTGCATGGTTGTCATGATATGATTTATTTTATATTTGAGCGCGTCATCAGGTCCTTCAAGTCTGACCATGCAAAACGCGAACCGACCAACAAGGAAGGCCAGGGGTACCAACTCTTCCGGACTGTAACTTTCTCCTCAGGAAATAATGTACGCTACCTGTCTGATATAGAAGGACAACGAGAAGATTTATATTATTATTGTATAATTTTGTCTGGTCTAAATTAGTTATTGATACACGTTTATATCAACTTCTGCCTTGAAGATTTTTTTATTATGGAAATTATTATTTTTGAGTTTAAAGGCGTGGTCTTGTTTACATGCAGAAGGGTTGGCATTCCTGGATTTTTTTCTGCTATTAAGTAGTATCAGTTCGTGTGAAATACAACTTGTTGATAGTAACATTATTATTATTATTATTAATTATTATTATTATTATTATTAAAATTAATTGCTTTGTACAAAATATCTACACGGCGACACAATGAGAAAACGATATTTAGCAAAAATAAAACGTCTTGATATAAATTACATAGTTGACGATCAACTGATCGATCAGATTAGGCTACAGTTCCCGAAGATGATCGAATCTATGTGCCTAGGATTCTTTTATTTATTTTTTATTTTTTGCTCAGGAAGGAGAGGAAGAAGGTTAAAGATGAGGGAAGGAAAGGACGAGTAATTGGTGTGTGTGTGTGCGTGTGTGTGTGTGTGTGTGTGTGTGTGTGTGTGTGTGTGTGTGTGTGTGTTAATTATGAGACACTAGGAGGTGAAAAGAAAGAAAAGGAGAAGAAGAAGAAGAAGAAGAAAAAGAAGAAGAAGAAAAAGAAGAAGAAGAAGAAAAAGAAGAAGAAGAAAAAAAAAGAAAAAAAGAAGAAGGAAGAAGATGAAGAAGAAGAAGGAGAAGATAAAGAAGAAGAAGATAAAGAAGAAAAAACAAGAAGAAGAAAAAGAAGAAGAAGAAAAGAAGAAGAAGAAGTAGTAGTAGTAGTAGAAGAAGTAGCAGTAGAAGAAGAAGAAGAAGAAGAAGAAGAAGAAGAAGAAGAAGAAGAAGAAGAAGAAGAAGAAGAAGAAGAAAAGGACTGTGAAGGAGGATTCTGAGGCCAGAGGGAGGGAATTAGAGACAATTTTTTTAGAAGAAGAAAAGGAAGTGGAGGAAGAAGAGGAAGAGAAGGCAAGAAGAGGATTCTGGGGCCAGAGTTACAAAAATCGAGACAAAAGATAATAGCAGAAGAGGAGAAAGAGAAAGAAGAGGAAGAGAAAGAGGAAGAGACGAGGACACACATGAAGATATCACAGAAGAAAAAATGTAGAGGCAAGTGGGAAAGAAAAGGTCTAAGAAAGGGATGAGATGAAGTGGTATCTACCTGGAAGCTTGCCAGACATGACACCCAACACTGTAGGAGGAAGTGTGATGCCGGGGCTTCCATTTGTTAGATTCGTTTCACACGTATCGACTTTTCGCCGTACGAAGTCCGCGACACGACGTCGTGTTCTTGAATAGCTTTGAGTGTGTATGGACGCTTTTACACGTCACGACCACGTACAAAAGCACCCAGAGACACCTATGGTTATTTCAGAGCACGACGTCGTGTCGTGTACGGCGCACGTGAGAAATCGATCCGTGTGAGACGAAATTAAATTAACTGGATGCTACTAAAGACTCGGAAATGGTGCACAGGCTTATGTTGGTGCAAGTGTATGGTGATGAGAAAGATGTGGGTGATGATTATGGTGGTGGCATTATTAACGGTGCTGCTGAACATACGATGGTGGAAATGGGATTAAGTGTCTCTTAGTGGTCGAGGGAAATGGTCATCAGGATGGTTTCAGTGGAACGCTCAATAATCGTCACTTACATTCATGAATAGTTAGCCCAAGAATACTTCTATTTATTCATTTATTTATCTATTTATTTATCTATTTTATCTATCTTTGTGGGTGACTGCTGTAAACCTTTATGGTTATATCCTCTTTGCGGAGCGGTGGTATCCGGGTATTTTGCTTATTTGTGTCTTGATCTTATCTCTAGTTCTCTTTTTGTTATGTTCATAAAACGTTCACAAGATTTGTATTGTAGTAGTGATGATATTGACAGACGTACTGAAGATACTATAAATGTCTGGAGATTTCGTCATGGAGATTGATAGAAACCATTAATAGAATTAAATCGTGTTTGCAATTTGTCTGGTGTCTTACGTTTTCATTCAGGTAAGAGGATACCTTGAGTCCAACTGTGACTACTCATACACTGAAACTATTGGAAATTTGATAACTTTATGGAGATAAGATAACTTTATGGATAGGGATGATAGGTTGTAATGGACATGGAACTGCCTAGTGTAGACGTTATGGTCTCTTGCGGTCTCCTTCGTTCTTATGTTCTTATGTTCTTATCCCCCAATTACCAGAGATAGTTTGTTAATTATCTCAAACTACCTTAATCAATCTCAAAGCTGCCGCTTGTCTGAAATGAGGAAGATCGACATCACACATGGGGGTACCCGTGGAGATCCAACCGGATGGTAAAGAAATGATGGGGATGAGTGAAGGGATGCTGACCCCTGACCTGAAGGGGTCACGATCTTCTGAAACCCAGTTCAAATTGGGGACCATTCCCATATCGTTTGCTACAATGGGAAATCGGTGACGGCTTCGGCCGGAGGTACGCTCCTTCTGGCGTAGGATCCTTACGAGTACCTTCTGTTTATGCCATTCAGTGACTACGCGGTTGGTGAAGTTATTTCTTTCTATTGTCTTTCTAGATTGCTGATCTCTAAGACGCTCGAACCTGACCCAACTGCATCTGTCAGAAGCATGACTGATGTCCTGAGAGAGTTGTCATCTTTAAGGGAAGTTCTGCGACTGTTAACCATAGACCAAATGGACCCATGTAAGATTTTTTTTATTTATCTATTCATTTATTTATATATTTTTTCTAAATAGCTATCAAGAAGATGGGTGATAAAGACACCGGTTTAGGTCCGGGTTTTATTCCAGACTAGATTTCGCACTGAAGTTTCTTCAGAGGAATGCTACGGTTGGTCGCAACATATAATGTCGTACTTCTGAAGAAGTCTTAGAGCAAAACAAGCCACGAATAAATCTGAATCTAGACACTTGCCTTTCTCATCTATATCTTGTCCAACGTGTAGTGTCTCCATACACATGTGTATGACATGTAGTAAAACATTAATAATGTGATGTATTTTACATTTTACATGTTACGCGTTAATTAGTCAAAAGATTTGATAATGATCACATTCCAAATATATGGTATTACTTCTCATTTATTTCATAACATTTTTGTTAATCAATTATCGAGAAGAAGCATTTGGCGAGGGTCAGACTTGAAGAGAGAGTTCAACACAAGACGCAAGGGTCCGGTGACTACTCGGTTCTCTTAGGCACTCATGACGTCGCATCGGCCGCGGACCAAATACGCCGCGGGGTTTTTCTCATAAACCGGTGTCACACTATACGGCAGTGCCGGGTGCGGCCATGTTATGAGGAAGTTCAATTAGCTTAATAAAATCACCTGACGAAAGCCAAATATTTATATAATGATTACCATCTCCTCCCTGGTTTAAATATTATCATAAGCTTTTGAGTCAAAAGACTCATAAGGGAGACTGGTACAGTCAATAATAATGAGCCGCAACGGCGGTGCCGGGCAGTGTGACACCGGCCGGTCGACCGCGTAAACACAGCGTCCTCGTATAAAGCTGTGATTATACTAGTCAACGGAATGGTTAGATTTCGCCTAAGGTTGGAGTGTAAATATATATATATATATATATATATATATATATATATATATATATATATACATATATATATATATGCATTTATATATATGTATATGTATATATATATATATATGCATATATATATGTATGTATATATATGTATATACAGTATATATATATACATATATATTCATGTATATATGTATATATATTATATGTATGCGTGTATATATATATATGTATATATATATATATATGTGTGTGTGTGTGTGTGTGTGTGTATGTATATATAGATTTATATGCATATATATACATGTATATATATATATATATATATATGTATATGTAAATATATATATATACATATACATATATATGTGTATATATATATATATATATATATATATATATGTGTGTGTGTGTGTGTGTGTGTGTGTGTGTGTGTGTGTGTGTGTGTGTGTGGCTGCAGTGGTGTAGGGAAATTCCAGGATGGAGCAGATGCATTTTATTGCCTAACGTTTCGACATAGTCTTCTTCAGAGAGAAATAATATATCTTTGAAAAAGACTGTCGAAACTTCAGAGAATAAAGGGCATCTACTCCTTCGTGGAATAACATTTACATCATTCTCCAACCATTTGTTTTTCAAATATATATATATATAAATGTATATATATATATATATATAATATATATATATATATATATATATATATATATATATATATATATATATAAGAGAGTCACAGGTCTCGTTCTGAGTTTATTCCTGACCGGTTTCGCTTGTAGCTTCTTCAGAGGAAGAAGCTACAAGCGAAACCGGTCAGGAATAAACTCGGAACGAGACCCGTGACTCTCTTTTTCCACCTTTTTCAACTTGTCACAATGTCTCAATATATATATATATATATATATATATATATATATATATATATTTACAAAGTAATGTTGTAACACATTCGTAAAATTCAACAAAGATCTACTGTGTTGGATAAGAAGAAATGAAGTGGATCACAGTCTGTAATCGAAATATACGGATATCGTCTACTTCATCTCTTCTTATCCAACACAGTGGGTCTTTGTTGAAATATATATCTATATATATATATATGTATATATATATATATATATATATATATATATATGTTTATATATATATATATATATATATGTATATATATATATATATATATATATATATATATATATATATATATATATACATGTACCGGTATATGTGTTGTGGCGTGGTTCAAGACTAGCGGTGACTGTACGCACTGGCGCAACAAGGCACGCTATAGCCATTCATTCTATCGGAGGAGTTGTGCGCGAAGGTGGTGACCACCGGGGATAGAGTCTGTATCCAGGGTGATGGATCAGGGAAGGAACGTGATCGATCACAAGGGGAGTGTAGGTGCCATCCGCCCGGAGGCGCCAAACACAAGGAAGGATGATCACCTCACCACTACGGAGAAACAAAGAAAATTATTTGTGGAGAGACACTGAGTACAGTCCGCATATTTAGGTTTAAGAAGGGAGTAGGAAAGGTCTAGTTTACCAACAGAGTGGTCAATGTGTGGAATAGAGGTACTCAAATGGGCTAAGGGGTTTAACAAGGGCGATGCAGAAAAGGTCATCATATTAAGACAGCAAGGCAGGACTCGTAGTAAAGGATTTAGACTGGAAAGTTTGGGAAGGAATTAGGAAAGAACTGGTTTACTAACAGAGTGGTTAACTTATGGAATAGATGTATTTATATAAGCCAAGGGCTTAAAAAAGAAAAAAAAAAGTGATGCAGACAAGGTCATCATATTAAAACAACGGGGCAGGACTCGTACTAAGGGATTTAGATTGGGCGCATGGAATAAATTTAGTAAGCTTGTAGTGAGCGTTGAAACAATTGGTTGTTTTAAGATAGGAATGCCAGGTGGTAAGGGACATGGAGCTGCCTAGTGTAGGCCTCACGGTCTCGCACAGTCTCCTCTATTCTTATGTTCTTATGTTCTAATTTCTGTGTACGATTAGGTTACTACTTCCTTGGGAATGATAGCGTTTCTGTCCTAGGGAGAATCTCGCGCCGAAGAAATGGAGTATTATTGTTGAAGGAGATGTGTAAAGGCGCTATCACATTGGGCTATTGTTCCTCCAACCTCCAATTAATCGGCGGTATCACACACCTCCGACACTTTTTCCGCCGTAAAATCACTATGACAAACTATTTTGTTTTATCAACAATTTACGTAGAATGTCATTTGAGATGCTGGAGGGAAATGATTTTCCTCCAGCATATATCAGATTCCTTTCCGAAAGCTACGGACTGCAAATCTGCTCCAACAGTCGAGGGAAAATAGCCCAGTGTGATGACCATTTGAGGAGGACAAATGGAGCGAAAAATCACCAACATTCCTTTTTCCAAGATTAGCTTCAAGCCACGAAAAAGAATGCTGGCGTGCCTCTGGTCCGTAGGGGTGTCACTGTCATCATTGATGATGTACTAGGAAAGGGACATTGTTGGTTGGGATTAGTTGAAAACTGAAGACACACAATATGGCAATAACGGTCACGAGACTTCGTGAGAAACGGCTCCACACCAAAACTAGTAAAGCCCCTGTCACACAATCACGATTCTCGTCAAATGTTGTGGATTTGAAAATAAGAACATAAGAGCATAAGAATGAAGGAGACTGCAAGAGACCATAAGGCCTACACTAGGCAGCTCCGTATCCATCACCACCTGTCATCCCCATCCATAAAGTTGTCTAATCGTTTCTTAAAACAACTGATAGTTTCAGCGCTTACTACATGGTTACTAAGTTTATTCCATTCGTCGACCACCCTATTAGTAAACCAATTCTTGCCTATTTCTTTCTTAAATCTAAATTTGTCCAGTTTATAACCATTACTGCGAGTCTTGCCCTGTTGTTTTAATATGATGACCTTGTTTGCATCACCCTTGTTAAAGCCTTTGATCCACTTGAACACCTCTATTAGATCACCCCGCACTCTGCGTCTTTCCAGAGACTTCGCTGACAGTGTTCTAGACGTCCCTAAATCTACAATTAAAAAATGTGTCTAATATTCGTATTCTAGGTTTAACTTCTCTTAGTTCGTATTTCAGCTTCTCTGTATATAACGCAAAGATAATTTGACATTTTGAAGTTCGAAAAATAAAAGATTGTTAACGAAGTCGTTTCTACTCGAACTCACGTTTATGCGTGACCGGGGCTGAAATAAGGAATCTACGCCAGGAGACGCTAAGTTGCTGTGGCCGAAGCCGTCATCTTTGCCCTATTATGCGCTTTAGGGATTGTTGGACTAGGTAAACGTCACTGATGGAAACTGGGGAGGAGTGCGGGATTCAAACCCAGTATGCGAATGTGAAACTAACAAGCTTTCGATTGCGCCATTGTTGCTATATCATCAACTGATACAACTTAGTCCTCGTTAGAACTAAATATTTTTTT
>NC_134779.1:57034997-57037497 GCF_046742065.1 Oratosquilla oratoria
GTCTTTCAGAAGAGCCTCGCTGACCAACATGAGACCAAATAGTCCACTTATAATAAACTAAACTCACCATCCCACTCCCATGCAGTGGGAAGTGAAAAACCCCACTGCTGGGTTATTTAGGCCGATGTTGGGTCGCCTCCCCGCCTGGCCAGGGCTGTCGGGAACCAGCGCGACATAGCCCGCAGCGGTTCCCGGGAATCGAACTCACGACTACCTGAATATGAGTTCGACATGGTATCCACTGGGCTACAACGTGGCTTTCCATCTATAAAAAACAGAAATAGTTCTAAATTGGTTCCATCGATCTCCAGACAAAAATTCTGCCTTTTTTTTTTGTATAAAATTCTTTTTAATTTAGAGCTTAATTCAACCTAATTTTTATTGACGCTTTGGGAAAATCTAACATAGTAAATGAAAATGTTAATTTCAAAGATAGTTTTGTTTTAATTATATATTGATATGTTATGGGCTTTAATGTAAGCAAGAAGGTGTTAGGTGAATTTCTTGTAGTTCTGACATAGATTTTGTCATTGTTGATAATCGAGTTCTTGAAATGTAAAGCCTTGGACACTGACCCCAGGTCACCGCTGTACTAGGTCACAGTGATCATGCCTAGGTTGCACTTCTAGTTATCAAAATCTTAGGTCACGGTTCGTGATGATTATTTCTAGCTTGTAACTCTAGTTACAACCACAATTCACGCATTATTCCAGAAATATAGACCATCTAAATTATGGTCACGTTGATCACATGTCTTTAGTTCACCTCGACCATTTCCTCATCCCGTCCACCAATTTTTATTTTTTTATTTTTTTATTCTTTATTTTTTGTGACGTAATCACTGTTTGGGTCGGTGAGAACGTAACAGCTAAGGTCACATCAAAGTTGAGTGTGTTGCAGTTGACGATGGATCTACCATATGATAAGAGAAACCCTGAGATAGTTTGGCAAACGTAGTCCATTCTAAGACGTTTTCTCATGATTTGGGAAAGTCCAGGAGCCATTGCCTCGCTTACCTATCTTTCGTAAATATTTTTATTCATTTTTTATTTTTTTATTTTTATATTTTTTGTATATTTTTAAGTAACGGTCCTACTTCAAGTGGGCACCCTCCCCTCTCGTCCTCCGCTTGTGTCGCCCTCCTCGAGGGAGTTTTAAAGCTCATTACGCGGATGAAGCTGGCACTTCTTCCTTGAGGTTGGGGGGTGGGGTTAAGGGTGAGGGTCGAGGGGGATGTCCCCCTCGAAGTGCAATGTCACACTTGACACTTGCCCTCAAGGTGAAAGGGGATGATGGGGGGGGGGGAAGGAGAGAAGGGGTAGATTTTTTTGTTATTTTTTTTTTTAATCTTTTTTATTTTTTATTTATTTATTCATTTTTTCTCATCCCGCGTGGTTGACTTTGAAAACGTCTCCGGACGGGAAGTGTCTACGGACTTACGGACACGCGTACAGAATTACGCAAACCTGACGGACACGATCACTCGGGTCATGCACACACACACGGACACGGACACGCAGACACCCCCCCCCAAAAAAAAAAAAAAAAAAAAAACACTGGGGAGGGGGGTGACGATGATGAGTCAAGTTTACGAAGGGCTTTGCGTAGAGGCCGGGAGCGCTTGTGTCTTGGGCTTGCTGACCGACGTCGGAACCACTTGAAGAGGTTTGGTGGTACTCGAAGGCTGAGTCGAAGCCGTGCTGGAGGGCGACTCAGGTTTAATCGTGACCGTCACCGTGCTGTTGGTGCTATTGGTGTTGCTGTTGCTGGAGTTGCTGGTGTTGGTGTTGGTGTTGGCGGTGGTAGTGGTAGTATCCGAGTCGTTACTGTTCTCGTTAGGGGTCGTCACCGCCGGGGGTTCTGGAGGAACCAGACCCTCCTTCATCCTCTTCTTCTGCTTCATCCTCCGGTTCTGGAACCAAATCTTGACCTGCGTCTCGTTCAACTGCAGCGCCGAGGCGATCTCGATCCGCCGAGCTCGCGTGAGGTACTTGTTGAAGTGGAACTCCTTCTCGAGCTCCGTCAGCTGCTTCGTCGTGAAGTTTGTCCTTCCGGTGCCGCCGCCGAAGCCGCCGTACTCCGTCTTCGGCGCTGTTGGAGCAAAGAGAAGAACAGTCTTTTAGTTCTTGGTTCTTATCAATGTTTGGGGAAAAGAAAAGAAAAGAAAATAAAAAAGAAAAAAGAAAGAAAAGAAAGAAAAAAAATATATATATACATGTATATATATATATATTTAGTTCCTGGTTCTTATCAATGTTGGAAAAAAAACATTCTTTTAGTTCCTGGTTCTTATTAATGTTGGAGGAAAAGAGAAAATATATTCTTTTAGTTCTTGGTTCTTATTAGTGTTGGAACAAAGAGAAGAACAGTATTTTTAGTTCTTGGTTTTTATCAATGTTGGAGGAAAAGAATATACATATATATTTATATATATATATATTTTTATATATTTTTATATATATATATATATATATATATATATATATATATACATATACAT
>NC_134779.1:57049997-57052497 GCF_046742065.1 Oratosquilla oratoria
CGACAGACACTGCTTCGGAAATAGGGAAGACTGAAAGACAAACGACCGGAAGGAGGAAGAAGAAGAGGAGGAGGAGGAGGAGGAGGAGGAGGAGGAGGAGGAGGAATGAAAGACGAGGATGCAGAGGATCGGAGGAAAGGGGGAAGGAGGAACAGAACGAAGTTAGCAAGGAGGAGGAGGAGGAGGGTGAGGAAGAGGAGGAGAAAGAGGAGGAGGAGGAGGAGCAGGGACCATCGCGGGTTTCTCTATCATAAAGAAAAGTAAAAGATCGGGAAAGAAAAAAGAAGAAAAAAAAGAAAAAAATGAAGAAAAAAAACGAAGGAGAAGAAGAAGAAGAAAAAAAAAGAAGGAAAAGAAAAACAGAGTGTGAAATAAATAAAAGGAAGAAGAGAAGAGGAGGAGGGAAACATTACCATAATCATCCCATATTTGAA
This sequence comes from Oratosquilla oratoria, assembly GCF_046742065.1. Lineage (NCBI taxonomy): Eukaryota > Metazoa > Arthropoda > Malacostraca > Stomatopoda > Squillidae > Oratosquilla > Oratosquilla oratoria. The sequence continues at coordinate 57,050,432 of NC_134779.1, forward strand.
AGTTTTCGTGAAGAAGGCCGTTGACCGGAGAATCCATCGATCGAAGTCCAGAACGCGGACGAGTTCGTGGCCTTCAGCCACTTGTCTTCGGGCTGAGGACCAAGGCCAGGTCGTTCCACCAGAGCCCTATGGTCGCCCCCATGGCGCCTTCGGGGCGCGGTTGTACGAAAGAAATGACGATGTGTGACGTTTTAGTGACGTCATCATATCATGGGAGTGACGTCATGGGAATGACGTGATTTATTTATTTTGTTATATTCTCTGGCCACGTGACGTCGGTATTCATTGTATAGAAATAGCGTCACAGAGATGGCGTCACTATTTATTTCTTTTATCCTGTTCATTCACTTATTTCTTCATTTATTTATCTATTTATCTATTTACATATATGTTTAACAATTTCGGGTGCCTATCTGTCGTCCTTTGCCTTTAGGCTTCGAAAATTTCTTTATTACTCAATTACGTTTTCTTACTCAAGGGTTGAAAAATATGACCCTTGGACCCTTAGTAAAATGCTACTAAGGAGAGGCCATTGAAAGTGATCTTGACTTGAGCCCAAAGGAAGGACAGAAAGACCAGCTTGCCATGCAAAAAAACAAAAACAAAAACAAAAAAAAAAGAATAAGTAAATAGATAAATAAAAAATAAATGAATAGATGAATGAATAAATAAATTAACAAATAAATAGATGCTAAAATACAATAACAATGATAATAATAATAATAATAATAATAATAATAATAATAATAATAATAATAATAATAATAATAATAATAATAATAATAATAATAATAATAAATAATAATAATAATAATAAGAGTCCTTCTTGAGAGCGTCTATTCGAAGGAATTAAATTTCAGAATGATGTAGGGGCAGAAATTAATAATTTAAAAAATTACAACCTTTCTTCCCTCCCTCCCTCCACCATTTCCTCTCTTCCTCTCTCTTTCTCTCTCTTCTCTTTCTTGCTCATCTTCCTTACGCCTCCTACTCCTGATTTTCTTATACACTAAAATCATATTCTCTTGCATTGTTTCAAGGACAAGAAGAACGTTTAGTGCATCACTAGAAAATTAAAGAGGATTCCGAAGCAATTTTCTATGCCCTTTCCTCTGCCCTTGGCTAAGAGCGCTATAGAAATTTATTTATATATATATATAGATATATATATATATATATATATATATATATACATACATATATATATATACATATATATATATATATATACATACACACATATATATATATATATATATATATATATATATATATATATATATATGAATATATTGGTATACATGGTAGAAGAGAAAAAGAAAAAGACAAAATAAAACGATAAGACACCATTAGTGATGAAGACAGCTGGGATATTTCTGGTACCGTATAGATGCTACTATAGTGACTATAATAATTATAGTATTTTGTTTTCTCTTGCTGGGTGAGATTTTAGTGGAGGTAACAGCCAACCCTCTCCACACACTCTCCCTCCACCAGAGCTTCCACTGACACTACCACTAACAACACCACCGTCATCACTACTTCCACCACTAACAACCACAAATCTATTTCTCTCTCCACTCCGACAACGACCACAACCACCTTTCCTTCTGCCTCCTCCACCACCAATATCACCACCACAACCACCAACACCACCACAATATCACCACCACAACCACCACCACCACCACCACTACCACCAACACTACTTCAATGGCGGCCCTCCCGTCAATCCCAAGACTTAAGTTTCTTCTTTCAGCGTCGGGGCAGAATCTGATCTGGCATGTTTTCAAGCACGCCTCCTAAGAAGCCAAACCCAATTAAACCCGGGCTTATCACCACAAGGGGAGGGGGGAGAGGGGGGAGGAGGCGGTGGACAAAAACCCCAGGGGCTAAAGAATGCCTCAGGGTTCCTAATTGGTTCGGATTTGTGTAATGAAAGTGGGGAGTGGGGGACTTCATAGAAAACGGAGGTAGAAAAAGGAGAGATGAAGAAGAGAAGGCTAGCATAGGGATTGTGACACTACATACAAATAGTCTCTCTCTCTCTCTCTCTCTCTCTCTCT
>NC_134779.1:57057497-57059997 GCF_046742065.1 Oratosquilla oratoria
CTTGTCCAATTGTCTTGCCAAGAGACCCTTGCGGACTTCCTCCTCTTGGTTCTTGCAGACCTCTTCTCGGCGGCGCTTCTTGCGGACTCCCCCCAACTCGGGTCACGTGACTAAGGCTTCTTCGGGAGAGTCTTGGCTTGAAATAAAGCCGGAGACCGTTTGGTCTTTGGGTCCTAAGGGTCGGTGTTTCTAGGTCCGGGAAGGTGGGGGGGGGGGAGTTCATAGACAGGAAACTACAGTAGTAAATAGTAGGAAATAATTAACGACGAAATATTTTGTTCAGTGTTAAAGTGATCCTCAAGAGTTTAAGAAATGGAATCATTGAAGAAAGGGTTCCATGGGTAGGTAGCCTCTGGACTATTGGCTCTTCTTTTTTATCGTATTTATTTATTTATCAATTAATTAATTTATTCATTCATTCATTCAGCTGAATAGCTTCATTTGAATGTAATTAAACACAGGAAGTATTTGATTTTAAGAAATAGAATTCATGAATGGAGGGATCTATGGGCATATAGCTTCTGAGCTATTGCCTTTTCTAGCTATTTATCTTATCTATATATTTATTTATCTATTATTCAGTTGAGTAACTTCATCTGACATTAATCGTGAAAAATATTTGAGACGGTGGCACTTGAACACGAGTTTATCGAGTTAGTTTTTTTTTCCTAACTTTTGTTAATCTTGAGTTTTCTTTCGATTGAAGAAATCCTCCTGGCTTTAGAAGAGAGAGAGAGAGAGAGAGAAAGAGAGAGAGAGAGAGAGAGAGAGAGAGAGAGAGAGAGAGAGAGAGAGAGAGAGAGAGAGAGAGAGAGAGAGAGAGAGAGAGAGAGAGAGAGAGAGAGAGAGAGAGAGAGAGAGAGAGAGAGAAACTGAATAACTTCGGAAGGTAAAGTTTCGTATTTATTCTTCGGAGAACTTATGGTGGCGTTGTTTATCTTCCGGCATAAATTTCGCATCTCGATTCTTCGAGGAACTTCTTGGTGCCCAAGTTCGGACTTCGGAAAAACGTTCTTGGCTCCGCTTGTGGCTCATAGCTATGACCTCTTTGAATCGGAGAGAGGATACCTCGCTGAGAATGGAAGGAGACCAGACACAAGGTGGAGAGGCGATATAGAGAAGTTTGCACGAGTGATGTGGCAGAGGTTGGCGTAGACGTTCGAGTTAGGGAATGGCTTGGGAGACGGAGTTGTTCAGCAGTGCAATCGAAATGGTTGAAATATACATATGTATACATTCACACACACACAACACACACACACACACACACACACACACACACACACACACACACACACACACACACACACACACATATATATATATATATATATAATATATATATGAGTGGAAGGGCGGTGAGCTAAACACAGAACAGTTGGAGTTTTATAAAATTAGTAGGAGCAGCATGCACTTTAATCATGAAGGAGGTCAAGAGGACGGTTGAGAACGGAGGGAGAAGCGGCATGGTCGGAGTAGTATTGAGAATGAACTAGGGTATGGAGGGAGAGGAACACGGCAAGGATGAATTATATAAGCTGTTCATTTTCTGAGATTGTATGTACTTTGAGAATGTCCTGGTAAGGACGAAACGTCAGTGAATAAAATTCCAACTGTTCTCTGTGTTTAGCTCACCACCCTTCCACTCATTTGTCTTCCATACTCATATGTATATATATATATATATATATATATATATATATATATATATATATATCTAAATATATATATATAAATATATATATATATATATAAATATATATATATATATATATATATATATATATATATATATACTAATATTCATATATATAGTACGTATGTATTTATATATAGCACGGCAAGTTATTTTCCTTAAGATATATTGAATTATATGAGACAGCAAATTTGGATGTGATGATTTTTCGCTAATCACGGCTAGCATTTTCAATTGTAACAGATACAGAGAAAGTAAGGTTATAAAGGTAGGAAGTAAACACTAGGAGAAGGTACTTATAAATACTGGGAGACATCACGACCGTTACTGTGGCCCAGTACTGGGAGAGGGTATATGTGGACACTGGGAGAGGTAACACATGAATGCTGGGAGAGGGAACAAGTGTACACTGGTAGAGGGTGACTGATGGGGACCATCGCTATGGCCTGAGCGTCTGTCGCGGCCCAAGTGTCTGCTCTTGACGGGCTGGTTTGTATAGTTGGTTGAGTGTCTGATCTGGAGGTTTCTGAAGGGTTTGAAAATTGCTAGTTTTTTCTTTTTGTCTCACCATGCTAGACATATCTTCAGAAAACTTGAAAATCTTCATCGAAAACTCATCGGAACCCAATTTGCTGTCGCATATCCTCCCAGAAACCAGTCGTTGTGTATTTTTAGCAAACGTTTGTTGCAGGTGCGTGAAAAATAAGTTTGTTTAATAACTGCAATATTTGATGTTTATCAGTGTAAAATCGAAGAGAGTAAAAATTTTATTTTGATTAAAATTTTCGAAGATATAGTTAAGGA
>NC_134779.1:57072497-57074997 GCF_046742065.1 Oratosquilla oratoria
GTGCCATGCATAGTAAACCTCGCCCGACAACTTTCATTTCCTTGGAGTCGAATGAAAAAAAAGGTTCTACCAAGGCTCGTATATGCCTCATTCATCCACAACTGCCTTTATATGTGACCTTGAATTCGACCTAAGGTCACTTGAACTTAAAGGTTATTACGTCATGTGTGATAATAATTGTAAACATAGCCCCAACTGTGACCTTTTTCGAGTTAAGGCCCCCTAAATATTAGTGACCTTATGTTTGACCTTTGAGAGACAGTCAAGGTCAACATTTTAATTTTTCAAAGTTGTGATGCGTAAGAGTATAATTGTATTTCAGTAAAATATGATAAAGATAATTTTGGGCTTAGTTTTGAAGTACTTCGGAAATTTTTGGAGGAAGTTATAATCAAGAAAATCCATTTTGAAAATTTTTGTTATCTTGACCTTGAACTTGACCTTGAGCTTGACCTTTCATTCTCAAAATCTAAAAATATTCAAAGAGGAACCATTGTCTACCTTTCCTGAAAAATTCATTGGATCGTTTGGTCTTTCAATTCTTCACAAAGAAACTCGACCAAAATCGATACCTCGCACGGACTCCGTCAGGACGAGGTGTTACTTTGCCCTTGAGTTTCGCTCATTAGAAACCCGCAGCCTCACAGTACCAACCAACGGTCCTTATCTTCTTTCTTACCATAGATCTCCATGGGAAGAAACTTTGGACTCTTGTATGTGTTATGTTGCCATAAGCATTTCTGTCACTGTCGGGTAGGAGAAGAAGAAGAAGAAGAAGAGGAGGAGGAGGAGGAGGAGGAGGAGGAGGTGGAGGAGGAGGAGGAGGGGAGAAGTCGCCTGCTGTCAACTCTACTTATTTAAAAAAAATAATAGAAGAAAAATAGTTAGAGTTGATAGATAGAGATCTTGGGTCTGGTTTGGAGACCAAGCGCCAGATGGGGTTAAGGGTGTTGATGGGCTTTAGAGACGAGTGGCGGAAGGGGAAGCATATCTGTCGTCCTACACCGACTACGATATATCTTTAACCTATCGACCGAGACCCCGTTCAGTTCAGGGTCCGGCCTGTTGCATGATGAAGGAAGGGAGTGTGTGTGTGTGTGTGTGTGTGTGTGTGTGTGTGTGTGTGTGTGTGTGTGTGTGTGTGTGTGTGTGTGTGAGAGAGAGAGAGAGAGAGAGCGAGTTGCATTCCAGGATTCCCTTTCTCAACTGAATAAAATCTTATGGTGTTTGCCAGAATGATACGTACACGCACACACACACACACACACACACACACACGCACAAACACACACACACACACACACACACACACACACACACACACACACACACACACATACGCACGCGCGCGCGCGCATATACATATACACGCACATATATATATGTATATATATATATATATATGTATGTATATATATATATTTATATATACATATATACATATATATACATGCATATATATGTGTATGTATGAGTATGTATTTATATATATATATATATACATATATATATATATATATATATATATATATATATATATATAAATATATAAATTGTTTGACACAAATGAGACAATGATAGGTGGGGAGGGGTAAACGAAGATGGGCTTAAGAATACGTTTATTGTCCTAACGTTTCAGTCTCTATGACCTTCGGAGGACTCGCTACAATACATCATGATCACAAAATTTATACCTGCAGTGGGAGGAACTCGTCAAGCTTCGAGTGTCAGGTTTTTTTTCCAGAGCTTTAATTACTAAGAGACTAGCTGCTTTGGAAAGGCATATAAACCCATCTCTATCGTTGTTGTTTACTTGGATGTTTATATGTGCAGCTTCCACCGTCTTTACCATTTTCTTTTATAATCCTTTATGTAAAATCTCGATTTTGTTCCAATCAGGTAGGTTGTTACACTGTTCGAGGTGGCGAACAAGGGAGTTGGAGGTCCTGTGTGCTCTTATGTCATTTTTATGTTCGCTCAATCTCTTTTCAATCCCTCGGCCTGATTCACCGATGTACGCTAAGGGACAGCCGCTACAGGGAATGCGATAAATCACACTGAGGTTGTTGTGACTATCAGTGTGGTCTTTAGACATTTTTCCTATTTTATTCGAGGATGCCTTGGCAATGTTTATCCCACCTTTCAATAAATATTTATCAATATCCTCGGTGTTTTCAGAATTAGGTACAGTTATAAAATGTGGTGTGACATGATCTTTCGTCACTGTACGGTCATTTGGCCTGGATGCCTGGACATTTGGTCCGTTGGTCTGGGCGTTTGATTTATCGTGGATTTTCTTTGCTTTGTGTTTTGTTTTATTGATCAGGCCTCCTGGGTATTTCAAGTTTTTGAATGTGTTTTTAATGTGTGATAATTCGTCTTCAAGGAGCTCTTTGCTGCATATACGGTAGGCTCTAAGGAAGAAACCTATCAAGACACCAGTTTTGACTCTTTTACTGTGGGCTGAGAAAAAGTGAATAAAATCATCTCTATTGGTGGG
>NC_134779.1:57082497-57084997 GCF_046742065.1 Oratosquilla oratoria
GTGAAAATCCCCGCGGCGCTGTCACGACGATAATGGAAGGTGGGGAGATGGATCGCCTCGACGGCCCTCTATTCTGCACCCATAGCGAGGCCAGAGGAAGAGGAGGAGGAGGAGGAGGAGGAGGAGGAGGAGGAGTTGTGCCCATAGCGGGAGGAGGAGGAGGAGGATGAAGAAAGGGAGGAGGAAATGTACCCATAGCAAGGCAAGAGAAGGAGGAAGAGGAGGAGGAGAAAGGGGAAGAGGAACAGGAGATGTGCCCATAGCGAGGCCAGAGGAAGAGGAGGAGGAGGAGGAGGAGAGGGGGGAAGAGGAACAGGAAGAGGGAGGAGGAGGATGAAGACAGGGAGGAGGAAATGTACCCATAGCGAGGCAAGAGAAGGAGGAAGAGGAGGAGTGAGGGAAGAAGAGGGTGGGGAGGAGAACTATGAGATGTACCCGTAACGAGGCAAGAGGATGAGAAGGAGGAGGAGGAAGAGGAAGAGGGAGGGGTGGAAGAAGTGGAAGAGGAAGAAGAAGAGAAGGAATAGCAGGAGATGTACCCATAACGAGACAAGAGGAGGAGGAGGAGGAGGAGGAGGGGGAGGAGATGTAGATGTACCCATAGCGAGGCAAGAGGAGGAGGAGGAAGATGGAGAAGAGGAGGAGGGGGAAGAGGAGAAGGACGAGGAGATGTACCCATCCTGAGGCAGCAGGAGAAGTAGAAGAAGGAGAAGGAGAAAGAGAAAGAAGGGGATGTGAAGATAGGAAGAAGGAGAAGATGGAAGAAGAAGGGTTGGTATGGAGTGTATCTACCAGAGATTCTATATTTGTGGAAGGAGGAGGAAGAGGAGGAGGAAGAGAAAGAGGAAGGGGAGAGGAAGAGAGAGGAGGAAACTAGGAGAGAGATGTCAGGAAGATATTAGTCGTAGTTTAACATGGGGGGAATGGGTGACAATGGGCTCTTCCCCCCATCCTTCTGTTATCCACCCATAGATGGGAGGAGGTGGGAGTAAACGCATAGAGGGGGTTTAGGAGTTGGGGGAGCTTTGTGTGTGGGTGACGGAGGGTGAGAAAGCAAGGATGAGTCACATTGGGTGGGGGGGAGAAAGGGAAGAAGGGAGGGGAGACAAGGGATGGGGAGGGTAGGCGAGGCAAGGGGAGGGGAGAGAAGAAGACTGGATGGGAGGGGAGGGGAAAGAAGGGGGGGTGGAGTGGGTGAGACTGATGGGACTTTAGGAGTGGATGAGGTGGATGAGGTGGATGGGTGGGAGAATGTGGATGAAGAGAGAGAGATCCTTTAGAGGCGTTGTCCAGCTGGGATGTGTAGTGAGTGACATGTAATGCAACGGGAGGAGATTTCAATCACTTGTGGAAGACGGGAGGAGATTTCAAATCAACTTGTCTCGTTGAGTCAGTAACGATCCTGTGAGCTGGGACGGTACTTTTGTTGACTCTTGTTCTGACCTTCGCAAGATTGTTCTATTCGGTCGAGGGAAACGCATCGGGTGGTAATTACTTTGAACCACTGAAGTACTTCAAAGATTTTATTCAAGTTAGGTTTTATATATGTATACACACACACACACACACACACACACACACACACACACACACACACACACACACACACACACACACACACACACACACACACACACACACACACACACACACACACACGGCCCGGTGGCGGATTGGTAAGGCACTGGGCTCACAAGCCGGAGAACCGGGGTTCGATTCCCCGGCCGGGCGGAGACAAGTTGGGTTTGTCTCCTTTCACGTGTAGCCCCTGTTCACCTAGCAGCGAGTAGGTACGGGACGTTAGTCAAGGAGTTGTGACCTTGCATTCCCGGTGTGTGGAGTGTGAGTGGTCTCAGACCTACCCAGAGATCTGCTAATAATGAGCTCTGAGCTCACTGCCGTAGGGTGGTGTCTGGCTGTCTCGAAAAGAGGCTGCAGCAGATCCGAGGTGAATACACACACACACACACACACACACACACACACACACACACACACACACACACACACACACACACACGCACGCACACACACACATACACGACTCGGTGGCGCGGTTGGTAGAGCGCTGGAGTACCAGCATGGTGGTGCTCGTAATACTTAGTTCGAATCCTGCCCAGGGCCGAAATTATTTCGGTATCGCTGCGCTTCGGGTCGTTACTCTGACTCTCGTGGGCGGGGAGTTGGGGGTGTGTATGTGTGGTCATAGCATTACCCATAGATCGGTCATACGAGCTCTGAGCTCTCTTCCGGGAGGGAAATAGCTGTCGAGTCCAACACGTGATCCAAAGACCAAGGTGAAAGGCCAAGGTGAAAGGTGAATATACACACACACACAATCACATACACACACACACGCACACACACACACACACGCGCACACACACACGTACAGACACACACAGACACAGACACACACACACACACACACACACACACACACACACACACACACACACACACACACACACACACACACACACACACACACACACACACA
>NC_134779.1:57099997-57109997 GCF_046742065.1 Oratosquilla oratoria
TCTCTTCTGGAAGGGTGATAGCTGTCGATCCAAGACGATGGTGAATCACATACACGCTCCACTAAGGCGATTTTATCCGGACAAGCTAAACCTCTCATTCAAAAACAGAATCGATATTTTTTTTAGGGGTGTGCCTAGTGGATACCGTGTCGAACCCATGAGCAGGTAGTCTTGAGTTCTGTTCCCAGAACCCGCTGCGGGTAATGTCACGTTGTTTCCCGATTGCCTTGACCAGGCAAGGAGGCGACCCAAACGTCGGCCTGAAAAACCCAGCGGTTTTCCACCCTTAACAGAGCTAGCCCTACCAGGGGTTTCTTACTTCCCACTGCTTGGGAGTGAGATGCTGAGTGCACGATTCTTTTCATTATCTTAGTGTGGTCCAGTATGTCATTCCACATTCGCAAATAAATGAACGAATACTCTGAACTATCTTAGCTATCATAACATCTTCTGGTATCTTCTCAGCGATGGCGAGACATTCTATCTGTAAGCGAATAGATTATCAAAACTATTTATTTCAAGTTTCTTAATTGAGAGAGAAAAAGAATAAAGAAGGAGCAAGAAAAAGGAAGAAAGAGTGAATGAAAAGAAGATAATGATTTTGAAGAAGAAAACATAGATGTCGCTACACTGTGCAGTTTATTGCACAGTGGAGCGCTAACAGACAAAATTAAAAAGCCAAAAGTGGTGGAAAATGACAAAACGAGAGGAAACAGAACAAGAAAAAGAAAATAACAAACGAGAGAGGAAAAAAGGAAAATATAAAAAAGAAAAGGTAAAAAAAAAAGAAAAAAAAAGAAAAAGGGAAATATAGATAAATATACGAAAAAACACACAGCAAAAAAAGAAAAATATAAATATTGATGTCATTGGCGTGCCCATTACCCATTATGGTCGTCCTGTCAACCAACACCAAACCTGCGGTTCCCCCCACCCCCAAAAAGAAAAAAGAAAAAGAAAAAAAAATGGCCACCATCCCTCCCTCCCTCCCCCTCCCTCCCTCCCCTCCCTCCCCCCTCCTTCGCCACCCCATTGACCCCGACCCTCCTTAACCACCCAATCAGGCACCACAGATCTTCACAGTCATTAATCACCCCAACAGCCTTCCGCCCTCCCTTTTCCCCCCCATGCCCCCTCCTTCACTCCCCCATCCAGTCTTAACCATTTAACCAGGTTGTTAAGAGTACCTTGGTGACAATTACCCCCTGCCTTGTTCGTTTACCCCCCTCCCATTTCCCCCTTTCCTCCCTCCACGCCCTCCACAGTCGCCCACAGCCCCCCCCCCCCTGATCGGGCGGGCAGACCATCTCTTTTGGGCGGGGAGGCGAGGAGGGGGAAGGAGTAAAGGGGGGGGGAGAAGGGAGAAGGGGGTAGGTTCTATTAATCACGACGACAGTGGTGCCATCTGTGGCCATGGCGGCGGATTTAAAAGGTGTAATGTTTGTACATTATCTATTGTATCAACCAAAGAAGGAGGGGCGTGAGGAAGTGAGAGGAGGAGGAGGAGGAGGAGGAAGAGGAGGAGGAGAAGGAGGAGGGGGATGGGTAGGAAGACGGGGTTTTGGGTCAAGGAGGTTGGTTGAGAATTAGTAATAGGAGGAAATAGGAAGTGAATGAGGAAGAGGGAAGATAGTGAAGGATAGGGACAATAGACGTGATGTGGGTAGAAACAACTTCGCCAACCGCGTAGTTTATGAATGGGATAAATTTCCTGTAGAGGTAGTGCAATGTAGTTCAGTTCGAAGCTTTAAGAATCATTTAGATAAACACCTAAGCAAGATGCTGTAATGATTATCATTTATTTCATATTATTTGTTTTTGTTTTGTTATCATTTGTCTGTTTGATTCTCATTTATTATTAGTTATATGTCAATTTATTATTATTTACTATTTACCTGTTTGTTTATTATTGAATTATACCTATGCATTTATCTATGTATTTTATTTGTTATTTACATTATTATAATTTTATTTATTAAATTATTATTGTTATTATGATTTTTTCGCATCCGACCAAGATATGGACCAAAAGGTCTCCTGTCGGCATGCTCCGCCTTTGTAATCCTTTGTAATGTAGACGAGGGAGACAAGAGTAGGTGGGTCACCATTAAAGAAGACGAATATGAAGGTATAATAATAAGAAAAAGTATAAATTAAGGAAAAGCTTAATATTCAAATGGCGGTTTACTGTTTTATTGCGAAGGAAACATAATCTATAAGAATGACGTTACATATATATATATACACACACACATATATACATACATACATACATGCATGCATACATACATACATACATACAGATATACATGTATGCATACGTACATATACATACATACATACATACATACATACATACATACATACATACATACATACATACTTACATATATACGTACATACGTACATGCATACATTCATACATACATACATACATACATACATACATACGTACATATATACGTACATACGTACATGCATACATACATACATACATACATACATACATACATACATACATACATACATACATACATACATACATACATACATACATAATACATATATAAATAGATACACAGCCTACACCGTGACTCGGCAGTGTTGTGGATCCCCAAGAATCCAGCAGTTCCTCACTGGGACCTGATGGAGCGCTCAAAACTTGTCACTTCCATTCGGTGACTCCTACGTAGGCGGCATGAGGAGCAAGTGGGTACACGACTGGTGCCGACATCGGCATCTTGATTATATTTATTGTAGTTGTACCTACGTAACCTCCATTCTCTCTAAACTGGCTTCATCATATTTTCTATGGTTATCAAAATTCACAGGTGAAAGAGAACGAACGATTGAGCACTGACTTTATTTTTTATAATGCGATTATTATGACGCAACATCGCACGTCGGGCAGCTAATGCTGCCCGACGTGCGATGTGCCCCAGAGTGAAGAGGTCACAATACTATAATACTCTGTATAGGATAGATATACCATCATATACATGCATGCACACACACACACACACACACACACACACACACACACACACACACACACACACACACACACACACACACACACACACACACACACACACACACACACACACACTTAACCCTTAAACGTCACTAATGATTTTCCCTCCACTGAACAAAGTCGCCTGTAGAATGTGGACTCCAAAGGTCTGGTATGGGCTTCCTTCCTACAGGAGCTTCTCCAACATTCCTCCCCCTCCTTCTCCTCCAACCCCGTCCCACTTCCCCTCCTCTACCCCTTACTCCCTCTCCCTCTCCACCTCCCCCTCCCCGTCCTCATCTCCCCCCCTCCTCCTCCTTCGCTGAGCCTCTGGCTCAAAAGGCTTCCTTCCTACAGGAGTTTCTCCAACATTCCTCCCCCTCCCTCTCCTCCTCCCCGTCTTCCTTCCCCTCCTCTACCCCCTACTCCCCCTCCCTCTCCCCCTCCCTCTCCCCGTCCTCCTCCCCCTTCACCACAGCGGGAAACCCTCATCTAGTGAAACCTTCCTTACGACCTTCCTACCATATCGACCTTCTTCATCCCCTTCCGTCTCCTTCTTCTTCTCCTCCTCCTCCTCCTCAGAATTTTTTTTGTAATCTTCTTTATCCTTCCCCTATTTATTTTCCTCCCCAGAATATCTCCTCCTCCTCCTCCTCCTTTCCTTTCTTCTCCTCTTCCTTCTCTTTCTTCTCCTCCTTCTTTTTCTTCGTCCTTTGCTTCACTTTCTTCTCCTCCTCCTATTTCTTCTCCTCCTCCTCGTCCTCCTCCTCCTCTTCCTCCTCCTCGTCCTCCTCCTCCTCCTCGTCCTCCTCCTCCTCCTCCTCCTCGTCCTCCTCCTCCTCCTTCCCTACGTCTTTAATTAAATGTTTTGCCGAATGTCCGTCGGTCTGCGATGACCGGCACCTCTTCCTCTTCTTCCTCTTCTTCCTCTTCTCTCTCTTCTTCTTCTTCTTTCTCTTCTTCCTCTTCTTCCTCTTCTTCCTCTTCTTCTTCTTCTTCTTCTTCTTTCTCTTCTTCCTCTTCTTCCTCTTCTTCCTCTTCTTCCTCATCTTCCCCTTATTCCTTTTCTTCCTCTTCTTCCTCTTCCTTCTCATCGTCTTCCTCTTCCTCCTCTTCTATCCATTCTTTGTTTTCTCCCTCTTCCTTCTCCTTCTCTGCCTCTTCTTCGTCTTCTTCTTCCTCTTCCTTCTCCCCCTCCTTTTCCTTCTCCATTTCCTCGATATCCTTTCTCTCCTCTTTCTCCTAATCGTCGTCCTCCTCCTCCTCTGCCTACTCTTCATCTTCTTCCACCTCTTCCTCCTTCTCTTCGTTGTCCTTATCTTTTTTCTTCTTTCTTCTTCTCCTTCCTCCTCCTCCTCCTTCTTCTCCTCCTCCTTCTCTTCTCGTGTGTCCTACGAGATGGACATCGGAGAGAATCGTCCTCAGGAACCCATCACCGTCCTTACCTCCATCTGGAGGTGCAGCCTCAAGGGGCTGGCACTTAGTCCCCAGAACCGGCCAATTTTTTTTCTTTCTCTCTGCTTTGGATATCTCTCCTCCTCCTTGCCTTTTCGCACCAAGAGAGTTAACAATGGACAACTGGTTCTATTCTGATACTACTTTAAACAGATGGCCTGAAAACATAACCACACATTTGTCGCGGTAAGAAAGAAAAGAAGAAAGCATCAGTAGCACCATCTTCACAAACCTTCAGTAGCATTATTCCTTTTTATTCTTCTCTTCAGGACCCCCTAGCCATGGACCAATTGGTCTCCGCGCGGACCTTTGGGGTCCCCATTGTGTTTCTTTGTATTAACAAGAACGAGAACAGCGGCATCGTGGGCTCCTAATGGCCCCTGAGTCAATAGTTGGTCAAACCCGAAGACCCAACACGAGTCTCAGGGTCTTTTTCCTTCTGGCAGACCTCTCTGAGGTTTCTGTCGCTTTTCTCTCGAAGTCTAATTTTTTTTCTTTCTTTTTCGTACATTTTTCTGTTACCTTTTTTTTCCTTCTCTCTTCTTTTCTCCTTGTTGCTTCTCTTCCAATTGTTGTTACATTTTTTTTCTTCCGATTTTTGAATTTGTATTTTTTGTATTAGTTCTCCCCACTCCCACCCCCGTGCGGTCTGGAGTTTCTTGAGTTATTCAATAGCTGTTCTTGTTTTGTTTTATTCATAGCTTTATTCTAATTGTTTTTGTCGGTCTTTATATTCGTTTCTTTATATTTCTTTCTTTCTTTGACTTTTATGTGTTTTCATATTTTTAATGTAATCACCGGACATCGTACGTTTGAAGGGAATACCGTTAATGATATATTTTACTTTTATTGGATGGTTTCATCTTTTTGGTTATCCTTCCTCCTCCTTTTCTTCCTTTCCCTCCTCCTCCTCCTTCTCCTCTTTCTCATTTTCTTCTTCTTCCTATTTCTCTTTCTCCATCTCCTTTACCTTTCCTTCCTTCTACTCCTTCTGTTTATCTTTCCTATCTTCTTCCTATCTCCTTCTCCTTTACCTCCTCCTCTTTCATCCACTCCTGCTTATACTCCCTTCCTTTTCTTCTTCTTCTTCCTTCTTTTCCTCCATATTCTCCTTCTCTTCCTCTCTATCTCCCTTCTTATACTCTATCTCCCTCTCTCTCCTCCATTTCTCCTCTTCCTCCTTTTCTGCTTCTTCTTCCTCCTTTTCTGCTTCTTCTTCCTCCTCTTTATTCCTCCGGAGTCCCTCCATTATCATTCTCTTCCTCCTCCTCCTCCTCCTCTTCCCCCCTCTCTCTCTCTCTCTCTCTCTCTCTCTCTCTCTCTCTCTCTCTCTCTCTCTCGCTGGGTGTGTCTGTCTTGAGGCTGCTTGTTGGCTGTCGGAATCTCCCCCTTGGTCGAGTGGGGAATCATTAATATTGCTGTCAGAACAATTATCAAAGAGTTTCAGATTCTTCATGTCTGTCACTGATGCTGTGTGGTCGACCACCTCCTGCTTGACCTCACTTGACCCCTCCCCCCTCCTCCTCCTCCTCCTCCTCCTCCTCCTCCTCTTCCTCCTCCTCCTCCTCTTAGCCCTTGCTCTCCACCTCCCTTCTTCATCCTTCAAGCCCTCCTCCTTTTCCTTCACCGTATTCCTCGTCCTACTCCTCCTTCTCCTCGTCCTCCTCTTCCTCTCATCTTTCTCCTGGTCATCCTCCTCCTCACCTCCTCCATCTCCTAGACCTTCCCCTCCTTCTTAGCCTCCATCCACCCTACTCCTCGTTCTCTTCCTCGTCCTCCTCCCCTCCTTTTCCTCGTCCTTCTCTTCCTCTCCCCCTTCTCCTGGCCATCCTCCTCGCCTCCTCCTCCTTCTCCTCCTCCTAGTCTTTCTTTCCCCCCTCCTCCTTCTCCCCTCCTTTCCCCTTCCTCCTTCTCCTCCATAATGGGGGTCGAGATTGTACAAGACGAGAGAAACGCTAGTAAACGACAGATCATAATTGTGGATTATATCGACAAGGAGCCTTTTGGTCCATAGCAATGCCAGACCCAGATTAATGATTAAACAAACATACAATAAAAGAAACGAATATATCAGCAATTACATGGGAAAGTGAAAAAAACGATTCATTGCAATATATTACTCATTTTCTTCCTCTTCTTCCTCCTCCTCCTCCTCCGTCACCTCCTCTTCATCGCACTACTTTTCTTACGCCTCCTCCTCTTCCCTCCTTCTTCCTCCTCCTCTTCCCCTCTTCCTCCTCCTCCTCTTCCCCCTTCCTCCTCCTCCTCTTCCCCCTTCCTCCTCCTCCTCTTCCCCCTTCCTCCTCCTCCTCTTCCCCCCTTCCTCCTCCTTCTCTTCCCCCCTTCCTCCTCCTTCTCTTCCCCCTTCCTCCTCCTCCTTCTACTTCTCTTTCACTTCTCTTTCCTTTCTATGCATTTTCCTTTTGTCCCTTTCCATACCTTCTCCCTTGCTACCCTCCCATCTCCCCTCCCTCCCTTCCCCCACATCTCCCCTCCCTTTCTCCCTTCTTCCCCCCAGAAACTCCCCTCTCTTCCCCCCCAACCTTTCCTGTATAATTCCATTATATCCCTCACATACTTTATTCCACCTATTGTGTCTCTTTGTCAATTTGCGTCACTTTAGGCAGACCCTCATCCTCATCCTCCTCTCCTCCTTCCTCCCTCCTCCTGTCCTCCTTCCTCCCTCCTCCCTCCTCCCTCCTCCCTCTTCTCTCTTCACCATATTCTCCACCTACCTCCTCTCTCCTCCATCCTCTTTCCTCCTTCCTCCCTCCTCCCTCCTCTCTCCTCACATTCCCTCCATATACCTCCTCCCTTCTTCCTCCCTTTACCTCCTCCTTCCTTACTACTACCTCCTTACTCCTCCTTCCCCCTCCTCCCTCCCCCCCTATTCTCTTCAACATACTCTCCATCTCCTCCTCTCTCCTCCCTCTTCCCTCCTCTCTCTTGACCATTCCCTCCACATACCTCCTCCCTCCTTCCTCCCTTGACCTCCTCTTTCCTCACTACTATCTCCTTACTCCTCACTGCCTTCTACGCTGTTTCTTTCCTACTCTTTCCTCTCGTCTAATCTCTCCCTCCTCTCTTCTTCCTCTTTCCCTCTTTTTCCGCCTCTCACCTTTTTCCTCCTTCATCTCTCCTCCCCTCCTCTTCTCTCCTCCTCTTCCCAGTTCTTTCTTCCCGTCTCCCTCCTCCTTCCTGCTCCCTCCCTCCCTCCTCTCTCGTTCCTTCTCACTCTTCCCTCTTCTTTCCCCTTCTTTTCATCCCTTTCCCCCTCCTCCTTTCTCCCTTTTCCTTCATACCTCCTCCCTCATATATATACATATATATATATTATATATATATATATATATACATATACATATATACATATATATATATATATATATATATATATATATATATATATATATATATCAAAGTGAATAGATAAAATAGAGTGCACAGATTTTTCACATAAAATACCTGGAGGAGCTTGTGGTTCACACTGTCCGACAGTTCCACCCTCAACTCCTCCTTCTCAGAGAGAGAGAGAGAGAGAGAGAGAGAGAGAGAGAGAGAGAGAGAGAGAGAGAGAGAGAGAGAGAGAGAGAGAGAGAGAGAGAGAGAGAGAGACAGAGAGAGAGAGAGAGAGAAAGAGAGAGAGAGAGAGAGAGAGAGAGAGAGAGAGAGAGAGAGAGAGAGAGAGAGAGAGAGAGAGAGAGAGAAAGAGAGAGGGAGGGAGAGAGAGCGCTATCTTCTCTCTCTTCTGACCTCCCCCCCTACGTACCCGTCTCCATTTTTCGCTGTTCTTGGTTGTAGGGTAAGTGAGGGCCCCCCGCGTTTCCGCGACGCGCGCATGCGCAATGATTAATGCGCACTTTGCGCAGACGAATCAACACTTGTAATGTGTGTGTGTGTGTGTGTGTGTGTGTGTGTGTGTGTGTGTGTGTGTGTGTGTGTGTGTGTGTGTGTGTGTGTGTGTGTGTGTGTGTGTGTGTGTGTGTGTGTGTGTGTGTGTGTGTGTGTGTGTGTGTGTGTGTGTGCGCGTGTGTGTGTATGTTTAGAGATAAATACGGATACTCGATTTTGACCCAATTATTATATTTTGTATCAGTCATGAATAGTTCATAAATAGATGAATAAGTAAGTAGATAAATGAATAGAAAATAAATAAACATATAGATAAATTAGTGCAATAAGTAAATAAATAAAATGAATTTAAAGAAATATGAAAAAATGAGAAATCATATTGGAAAACTCAAGTGTACAGAATATATGAAAACTTCAGCAACTGAGAATATATATACATAATTGTTTTCAAATGTCCTCAAGTGTATATTCACAACCAAACGTCCTGCGCTTCTTCCCTCTCCTCCTCCTCCTCCACCTCCTCCTCCTCCTCCTCCTCCTCCTCCTCCACCTCCTCCTCCACCTCCTCCTCTTTCACCTCCTCCTCCTCCACCTCCTCCTCCTCCTCCTCCTCCTCCACCTCCTCCTCCTCCTCCTCAGAATATATGAAAACTTCAGCAACTGAGAATATATATACATAATTGTTTTCAAATGTCCGCAAGTGTATATTCACAACCAAACGTCCTGCACTTCTTCCCTCTCCTCCTCCTCCTCCTCCTCCTCCTCCTCCTCAGAATATATGAAAACTTCAGCAACTGAGAATATATATACATAATTGGTTTCAAATGTCTACAAGTGTATATTCACAACCAAACGTCCTACGCCTTCTTCCCTCTCCTCCTCCTCCTCCTCCTCCTCCTCCTCCTCCTCCTCCTCCTCGTACCTGTGATGATTAATGATGCGCGCGTCGGGCGAAATTAATGAATGTCACTTTGGCGCTCCCTCAGTCCCGCGGAGTCGCTCGCTCGCTCCGTCCATCCCTGGAACCGGAGACCCTCAGCACACACAACACAAGACACAATCGGACCCGGATATCTCGCAGGTACCCGGTACTTCAAGCCGAGTCAGGAGGATCCATTAGCATCATTTGGGCGTAGGGGTGTGGGGGGAGGGGGGATGCTGAAGGGGACAAAAGAGAGATGAGATGAGAGAGCAAAAGAGAGAGCAAGAGAGTGATTAAGGATAGGTGAGGTTTGAGCATGTATGTCTGTTGTTGTGGTATTGTGTGTGCGTGTGTGTGTATGTGTTTGTGTGTGTGTGTCTTTTTGTGCCACTGTAGGTTTCAAAAGGGTGAAGAGGGGGGAGGGGTGATTAGGGGATGGAGGAGTAATGCTTTGATCATACCTCTCTTCCTCCTTCCCTCCCCCTCTCTTCCTCCCTTCCTCCTCCTCTTCCTCCAACAGTAGCTGACCAATTACACACTGCGATGACGTTTGCCAACAGCAATATTTATGACCTTGGGTGAAGGAGGTGGTGGGAGGAGGGAGGGAGGGAGGGAGGGAGGGAGGGAGGAGGGAGGAAAGGAAGGGCTGGACAAGGTGGGATAGTGAAGGGGATGTCACATAGTCAATTTGGACTTGTTGGGGGGAGTTTCTCCACCATTGTTGGTGAACAGACGATGGAGATGGTTTGTACATTTCC
>NC_134779.1:57114997-57119997 GCF_046742065.1 Oratosquilla oratoria
TATATATATTTAAATATATACATGTATATATGTATGTGTTTGTATACATATGTATATTTATATATCTATATCTATATATACATTATATATATGTATATATATGTATATGTATACATATGCATATCTAATGTATATTTATATATCTATATGTTTCTATGTACATACACATACATATTTTTCTTCCTCTTACTCATCCTTATATTGCTCCTGTTGATCTTCTCTGTCCCTCTCTGCTCCTTTTTGGTCTTCCTCTTTCTCCTCCTCCTCCCCTTGCTCCTCATCCACTTCCTGTTGGTCCTCCTCCACTTCCTGTTCCTCCTCCTCTTCTTGCTCCTCCGCCTTCATCTCTTCCTTCTCGTTCTCTAGTCCTACCCCTTGTCTTACTTTTTGTCCTCCTCCTCCTCCTCCTCCTCCTCCTCCTCCTCTTCTTCTTCCTTTTTCTCCTCTTCCATCTCTTCGTCCTCGTCTTGTTTGTTCTCCTCTTCCTTTTTTCTCTTCCTCTTCATTCTCCTTTTCATTCTTTTCCTCTTTCCCTTCATATATGTCTTCCTCCTTTTCTTCCACCTCCTCCTCTTCTTCCTCTTCACCCCTACTCCTCCTTCTCCTCTTCTTCCTCCGTCTTTTTCTCCTCTCTTTTTCCTCCCCTGCCTCCTCTTCCTCCGCCTTTCATCCTCCCCTCCTCTTCCTCTTCATATTTTTCTTCCTCCTTTTCCTCCACCTCCTCCTCCTCTTCTTCCTCCTTCCCCTTGCTCCTACTTCTCTTCTTCCTCCGTCTTTTTCTCCTCTTTTACCTCCTCTGCCTCCTCCGCCTTCTTCTCCTCCTCCTCCGCCTTCTCCTCTTCCTCCTCCTCCTCCTCCTCCTCCTCCTCCTCCGACTCCTATTCCTTCACCTCCGCCTCTCCCTCCTGGTGCCTCATATTTTTGCTCATATTTTCTGATGCTTCTTCGTGAGGTGTGTCCCTAATGTCGCTCTCCTCCCTTCCCCTCCCCTTCCCCCTCCCCCCTCCCCTCCCCCTCTCCCCCTCTCCCCCCTCCCCACTCCCCACATCTTGAATTTGGAAGCTAATTGTTATCCAGGCGAGGATCGTTCTGCCCAGATGACATATGAGAGCGATGACGATGCTGCACGGTGGCTGGTCCAAAAGGGCCTGCCAGGGAAGAAGCGAGGGAAGGAGGAGGAGGACAGGGGGAGGGAGGAGGAAGAGGAGAGGAGAGCGGGAGGAGATGGAGGAGGAAGAGGAGAGGAGAGCGGGAGGAGATGGAGGAGGAAGAGGAGAGGAGAGCGGGAGGAGATGGAGGAGGAAGAGGAGAGGAGAGCGGGAGGAGATGGAGGAGGAAGAGGAGAGGAGAGCGGGAGGAGATGGAGGAGGAAGAGGAGAGCGGGAGGAGATGAGGAGAGGAAGAGGAGAGGAGAGCGAAGGAGAGCGGGAGGAGATGGAGGAGGGAGAGGTTGGTGTGGGATAAGGAGAGGGAATGTTGAAGAAATAGTGAACAAAATGGAGGATGAAGAAAGAGTGAGGGAAGACACGGTGGAGGAAGAGGGAGGAGAGGAAGAAGAAGGAAGACATAGGGAGAGGGAAAAGAAGAGAGGGGGAGGTGGGGATGGGAGAAGTAGGGAGAGGGGTGAAGAAATTGAGAAAGAAAGGGAGGAGGAGGAGGAGGAGGAAGAGGAGGTGAGGGAGGAAAAACTAGGGGGTGAAGGAAAGTAAGGATGAGGGAGAAGGGAGATGGAGGAGGAGAGTCGTAGAATGCAAAAGAGGAGGAGGAAGAGTAGGACGAGGAGGAGGAGGAGGAAGAGTAGGACGAGGAGGAGGAGGAGGAGGAGGAGGAGGAAGAGTAGGACGAGGAGGAGGAGGAAGAGGAGGAGGAGGAGGAGGAGGAGGAGGAGGAAGAGTAGGACGAGGAGGAGGAAGAGGAGGAGGAAGGCAGTATGATTTTTTCCCTCCGTCGGCTATAACCAGCGTTTCTATCCTGAGGGACAATCTCGCATTTAAGAGGCAAATGAGTGATTTCAGGAGTGTCGCAGAAAGCAGGGACAGTAGAAGAGAAATGATCAACATTTATTTATTCATTTTCTCTTTTTGAGTGGGGATTGGTTCCCAGTCCTGAGAAGAATATTTAGGGAGTCTGTCCCGTAGGGGTGTCATTAAAGTCTAGAAGATCGTCTGCGTAAGATCTATGTAGTGTGAATAGGAGAGACAACAGATAAAAATTTATGTGTAGGAGAGAAGGTGAACAAGATGATGATGAGATGGTAGAATTATGTGAATAGAATAGATGGAGTTCAAGGGTGGATAAAGAAGGTGTTGAAGAGACCGAGAACATTGTGACAGGAAGAAGGAGCGCTTGATGAGATGGCAAAATCATGTGAATAGAATAGATGGAGTTCAAGGGTGGATGAGAAGAGGGTGTTGAAGAGACCGAGAACATTGTGACAGGAAGAGGGAGCGCTTGATGAGATGGCAAAATCATGTGAATAGAATAGATGGAGTTCAAGGGTGGATGAGAAGAGGGTGTTGAAGAGACCGAGAACATTGTGACAGGGAGAGGGAGCGCTTGATGAGATGGTAAAATCATGTGAATAGAATAGATGGAGTTCAAGGGTGGATAGGAAGAGGGTGTTGAAGAGACCGAGAACATTGTGACAGGGAGAGGGGACAAGTAACTAGCGAGGTGTGAGTGTTGGTGCAGAACAGAGAGGAGTGGCGGTGGAGATACGCAAGACAACGTAGAGGTCGGAGATGGACGAGTTGTTGTTGTTGTAGTTATTGTAGGTGAAGATGTCTGTTTATTTTAACGCTAGACTTACGAAGGAAATCGATTTCTTTTTTGGAGTCACGTCTGATGTTGTGTTTATGTCTCTGGTGAGTATTATTTATTTATTTTCTTTTAACTGTAGGCGCTTAACAATGTCTGTGAGGAAGGTGCATATATAATATATGTATACTGTAACTTATAGATGTTTTCTATCTCCAAAAAGTGATGTAAGATATGAATTGTAGGACGGCTTGTACACTGAACTGCACTTATTTTGAGAAAGTTTCACGATGTATTATGTTGTATACTATAATTTGGTCGATAAACTAAACTAAACTAATCTATGGAAATGTGTGTGATTATGTATGAATCAGACTGGCATAGATGGGACATTTGTTCTCTTGTGCTGTTTCATATGTGTTCGTATGTCTTGGGAGTTTTTGAGGACGATTGACACTAAATCCATCAATGGATTTAATGTAAGCTTGAGGCCGAATTGGATATGACGATTTTAATTTTGTTAGAGTTTCAGTGATGGAGGAAAAGCATAATAGCCCTGGTTTCTCTCTACATTTTTTATTTTATTTAATTTATTCATTTATCCAGTTATATGTTTATTTGCCTATCTATTTATTTGATAATTATTTCTTCGTTTATTTATCTATTTGTCTATTCATTTATTAACTTGTTTATTCATCTATTTTAGTCTCATAGCTGAGAGGTCGTTTGGGCAAATTGGTGAAACCTTCGTTTGGGTAGTGACGGCTAGGATGCAAAATTTGCTTTTATACATAACGTAAAGTAAACTTATATGCATAAGTGTTGTACGTATGCGCACACACACACACACACACACACACACACACACACACACACACACACACACACACACACACACACACACACACACACACACACACACACACACACACACACACACGCGAGTATTTGTGTGTGTGCATATATAAAATATATTGATAGATGGACAAATGAATAGATGGATAAATTGATAGGTGTGTAGACAGAGACCAAAGGATGGACAGCTGGATAGATATATGCATATGTACAAATACACACGCGTATACATGTATATATACATATATATTTATATATATGTATATATATATATATATATATATATATATATACTGTATATATATACTGTATATATATATATATGTGTGTGTGTGTTTGTGTGTATACACATACATTATATATATACATATATATATATATATATATGTATATATACTGTATATATATACTGTATATATATATTTATATAGATATGTATATATATATATATATATACATATATTCATATATATGTATATATATATATGTATATATATATATATATGTATATATATGTGTGTGTGTGTGTATATATATATACATATTTATATATATATATGTATATATATGATTATATATATATATATATGTATATGTATATATATATAATTATATATCAATAATGTTTTTCTGTAAATTTTTCGTCGAATTTTTAATCTCGGCGAGCCTGTCTCGAGTAATTCTCCCGTTCTCTTACACAAAAATTTTATTTTTGTGTCACTGAGCGATAACAAAAATAAAAGAATGATGAATAAATGAATACATAGATAAGTACATAAATAAACAATTAAAAAGAAAATTTGTAGTAGTACAAAAAGAAAAAAACACAAACAATAAAACAAATATATAAATCATTAAAAGGAACCGATGGCGGGGGCGACGGCTACAGGGGTGGCTGTTGCCTACCTACCTACCTTCCTACCTACCTACCTACCACCTCCACCTCCACCTCCACCTTCACCGCCACCTCCTCCTCCTCCTCCTCCTCCTCCTCCTGCTCCTGCTCCTGCTCCTCCTCCTACTCCTCCTCCTCCTCCTCGTCATTTGCATACGGGGGGCCCCGTTCCTGCAGGCGACGAGCGTTGCCGTAATGAGCAAATTGCGGAGCCTTGACAATTATAGGATTACTTCGTGCCAACGCCGAACGCAAAAAATGCAAATGAGACCGACTCGCTACTCGCCGCTCTTCTCCTGTGGTTGCCTCCTCTCCCTCCTCTCCCTCCTCTTCCTCCTACTCTTCCTCCTCTTCCTCCACTTCTCTTCTTCCTCCTCTCCCTCCTTTTCCCCCAGTCCTCTTCTTCCTCCTCTTTCTCTTCCTCCAGTCCCCTTCCTCCTCTTCCTCCTCTTCCTCTTCTTCCTCCTCTTCCTCCGCTCCTCTTCTTTCTTTT
>NC_134779.1:57124997-57132497 GCF_046742065.1 Oratosquilla oratoria
TATTATCATCTTTCTCTGTTCCTCCTCCTCCTTCTCCTCCTCCTCCTCCTCCTCCTCCTCCTCTTCTTCTTCTTCTTTCTCCTCCGTCGCTTTCTCCTCCTCCTCCTCCTCCTCCTCCTCCTCCTCCTCCTCCTCCTCCTCCTCCTCCTCCTCTTTCTCCTCCTTCGCTTCCTTCTCCTCCTCCTCCTCCTCCTACCTCCTTCTCCTCCTTCTCCTCCTCCTCCTCTTCCTCCTCCTCTTCCTGTTTCTCCTCCTCATCATGTTACTCCTCTTCCTCCTTCTCCCCCTCTTCCTCCTCCACTTCCTCTTTCTCCACCTCCTCTTCCTCCTCTTCCTCCTCCTAGGGTTCCTTTATTTACAAAGCGAGTACGAAGCCCATGACCCCGCCATGGATGCCCCCAACAGACTAAGATTTCGTGGCGTCAAAGAAAACAAGTCTAGAGGACGAAAAAATTCTTAAACGGCCCATACACGATCAATTATATTGCGCAATTTCATTGTCAATACTCTGAATTGACAATGAAATTTACTGTGTATTGGCGATCTATCGCCCATACACGATCAATTTAATTGTCAATTCAGAGTATTGACAATGAAATTGCGCAATATAATTGATCGTGTATGGGCCACTTTAGATATTCTCGTTTTTATATATGATAGTCATGTGATTAAAAGTCTTGCGATAATAGTAAGTAACACCAAATATATAAAGGGATCCAAGAGGCCCTATTGGCCAGGTACGGACAAGAGTAATGGCAATAAACGACAGATGACCGGTAATAATAATTGATAGGTAATAAGTAATAGGCAGCAGGTAATATGTAATAGGTGAAATATAACAGGCAAGAGGTAGCGTGGTAATAGGTAAAATTATCAGGAAATAAGTAATAGGTGATAAACAACAAATAGTAGCTTATTGACCATAAAACGAAAAACGTAAAAAGCATTAGGTAATGGGTGTTAGGAATCGGTAATAGGTAATAGGCATTAAGTGATAGGTAATAAAAATAGGTAATTGGTAATAAGTAAAATCTAATACGGAATAGCTAATAGGAAAAGGTAATAGGGAAAATGTAATAGGCATGAGGTAATAGGTATTCGGAAATCGGCAATAGGTAACAGGCATTAGATAGTAGGTAATAGAAGATGTAGGTAATAGGTAATTGGTAATAAGTAAAGTCTAATACGGAATAGGTAATAAGGAAAGCGTAATAGACATTAGGTAATAGGAATTAGGAATTCGGTAATAGGTAACAGGCATTGGATAATAGGTAACAGAAAATGCAGGTAATAGGTAATTGGTAACAAGTAAAATCTAATACGGAATAGGTAATAGGAAAAGCGTAATGGGCATTAGGTAATAGGTATTCGGAATTCGGTAATAGGTGACATTAGATAATAGGTAACAGAAAATGCAGGTAATAGGTAATTGGTAATAAGTAAAATCTAATACGGAATAGGTAATAGGAAAAACGTAATGGGCATTAGGTAATAGGTATTCGGAAATCGATAATAGGTAACAGGCATTAGATAATAGGTAATAGAAAACATAGGCAATAGAGCATTGGTAATAAGTAAAAATCTAATACGGAATAGGTAATAGGAAAAACGTAATGGGCATTAAGTAATAGTTGTAGGATTCTCCGACAATTTTGTTTATTTGTTTATCAGGAGACATGTCATTTGTGATAATTAATTACTCCCAGGTATTTTTTTAGATTCCACTTTCTTTACTTCCTTTGTATCGATTGTGTGCGTATGTGACAAAATTCACATTGAATGAGAATCAGACAAGAAACAATGGTCTCAAACTGTCGGAAATAGATTAAATTTGGAAGTAGGTAGAAACAACTTTGCCAACCCTGTAGTTAATGAATGGAATAAACTTCCTGCACAGGTAGTGCAATGTAGTTCAGTTCGAAGCTTTAAGAATCATTTAGATAAACACCTAAGCAAGATGCTGTAATGATCATAATTTATTTTATATTATTTGTTTTTGTTTTGTTATCATTTGTCTGTTTTGATTTTCATTTAATATTAGTCAATTTATTATTATTTACTATTTACCTGTTTGTTCATTATTCAACTATACATATGCATTCATTTATGTATTCTATTTGTTATTTACATTATTATAGTTTTTTATTTATTATTTTATTATTATTATGATTTTTTCGCATTCGACCTAGATATGGACCAAAATGTCTCCTGTCGGCATGCTCCGCATTTGTAATCCTTTGTAAAACAGGTAATTAGATAATAGGTAATAGAAAATGTAGGTAATAGGTAATTGGTAATAAGTAAAATCTAATACGGAATAGGTAATAGGAAAAACGTAATGGGCATTAGGTAATAGGTATTCGGAATTCGGTAATAGGTAACAGGCATTAAATGATAGGTAATAAATGTAATAGGTAATAGTAAAAGTAATTGTGTAAAAGTTGTGACACTATTGGGAGAGGGACAGGCAGCGCTGACACAGGGGAGGGGGTGGGAGGGGGGAGGGCGATCTGGGGACAGAAAGGGGGGGGGGGCAGGGGCTGACGGGCGGTGACGTGGGCGTGATTAGGGCGCGGCCGACCGCGTCCAAGTCCTCAGAGAGTTGGGGACCCTCCAGAAGATAGGAAAAAAAAAAAAAAAAAATCTTGTAAAGGTATTAAGGTCGCCATCTTTGCCCGATGTTATTGTTTAATTTACTAGATTTTTTTTTAGCTGAATAAAAGCGTTTGTTGGTAGCCAGAACAAAATCTTGAAGTGTTTCGTCGTTTGTTGTGGATTCGTTCGACAAGGAACAAGTTTGGTTACTATATAGATATTTGTAGTAGGCAATAGGTAATAGGAAATAGTAGGTAAAAGATAATTGGCAATAAGTAGTAGGTATTAGCAGTAGGCAGTAAGTAATGGGCAATAGACTGGTAAAATGTAATTGGTCCAGTAATTACTAACACCAGTAGGTAATAGGTCAAACACCAGTATAAGTGTTTCGTCGATTGTTATGGATTCGTCTCACTAGCATATAAGTCTAGTTACGATATAGATATTTGTAGTAGGCAATAGGTAATAGGAAATTGTAGGTAAAATATAACTGGCAATAAGTAAATTGTAGGTATTAAGATCTAGCAATAAAGTAATGGGTAATAGACAGGTAAAATGTAATTGGTAATAATTACTATCTATGGATTCGTCTAACATGGAACAAGTTTGATTACGATATTGTCCTGCCAATATATCCAAATTGAAATGATAAATGATAAGAAATTTGAGTCTTCCTCACTTCCGAACTCTACTTCACCTTCATCTTCAAGCCCATACTCATAGTAGAGACATACACCCTATTCTCAAAATGTAAGAAGAAAATGATTAAATAAAAAAATAAATGGATAGTAAATGAGTAAATGAATAGATAAAAGTAAATATATGACTCATTAATAAAAATTACTTGAATAATTGGAAAAATAAGAAAATATGATAATAAAAAAAGATGAGGAGCGACCCATCCTCAACTTCCTCCTTTCTTTTCCTTCAAAAAAAGAAAAAAAAAAAAAAAAAAAAAAAAAAAATAATAATAATAAATAATAATACCCAACCCCTCCCCCTTCTTCCTTCCCCAGCAATCCCTCCCGCTCCTCTCCCTCCTCCAGCACCCCCAACCACTCCCACCATGGTCTACCACTTGACTCCCTCAAGAGGGTAACAAAGCGGTCGGATGCTGCCAGTAAGGATCTCCCCTCCTCTTAACACCAATCAAAAAGTATTAAACTCCTTTAGCCAACCCAACGTCCTTCTAGGACACCCCCCCTCCTACCACCCCTCCCGCATCCTTCCTCGCCTCCCCTTACCTCCCACCCCCCTACTTTCAGACTCCCCCTGCAATAAAAACGAACACCGACAATCCCCTCAGTGTCAATGGCCAATCAAATGGATATCAGTTTATCTCGCTGGCCAATCACAACAAGGCCTTTTTGAGGGCTTGAAAGGGGTTACCCCCTGTTTAGGCTCTATTGTGGTTCGGGCGGTGGATGGAGTTAATGGATTGGGGAGATCGGGTCAAAGGAAAATAGAGTTGTATTGTGATTAAATGGGATTTACATGAAGGGTTTCGAATGATGTGACTTTGAATGACGTAAGGTGTCTTGAATGACGTCAGGTATTTCGAATTACGCGACGCGTATCGAATTATACGTCTTTTTTTTCCCCTGAACTACGCCAGGTGTGTCAAGTTATGCGGCTATTTTTTCGAATTATGCGAAGTGTGTCGAAGCACTTGAGGTATTTCGAAATACGCGATTTTTTTTCGAATTACGCAAGGTGTTTCGAATTACGCGATTCTTTGAATTACGCGAGGTCATTTTGAATTTCTGTCAAATCCTTGACCGCGGTGCAACCTTCTTATTCATCTTCTTCTTCATCATCATCTTTTTCTTCATGTTCTTCATCATCTTCATGTTCATCATCATCTTCATCACCCTTTTCATCTTCTTCTTCTTTTCTTCTTCATTTCTTCTTCTTTTTTCTTTCTTCTTCCTCTTCTTCTTCTACTAATTTTATTTAGGTTAATGTCATCTTCTATATATCAATAGTGGACTCGAATAGTTAGAAAAAGTTTAATAAATCAATCATGAATGTTATGATATGTATCCAGGATAACGAACCTAGAAACTAATTAAATTCTTAGAACAATCCGTAAAATAATAATTAATAATAATAATAATAATAATAATAATAATAATAATAATGATGATAATAATAATCAATAATAATGGTTTGTATATTCAAAAACAAATTTCCATATATGTTGGCAGATGTACGATGTCACTTGGTCGGTCATGTTTGTAGAATTCTTACGGAAGGGCTGATTGACACTGTTGTGTTAAGTTTAGAGAATGACATGACGATTAATCATTACATAACATCTCAATTATTAGTCGTCGTCGGTCGTCGAGTCGTCGTCGTCGTGTCATCATCATTGCCTTCTCCAATATTATGAATTTGGTCACCAGTTCTATTCTTTTTCGCAGACTCTGACGACGTGTATTTAGTATCTCTCTTTCTCTCTCTGTCGCCTCCTTTCTCTCCCTCGTCGTCCTCCTCCTTCTCTTCCTCTCTTCCTCCGCCCTCTCTTTCCGTCCTCTCCGTCCCTCGCTCCTTCTCCCTCACTTCTTCCCTCCCGTCCGTCATTCACTATCCTTGTCCCTCTCTTCCTCTCCAGCTCTCTCTCTCCTCCTCATCCATCTCTCTATCTATCATCAGCTCATCTCTCTCTCTCTGCTCACTCGCCAGTGCTCCTCTCTCTCTCTCTCTCTCTCCTCTCGACTCTCTCTCTCTCTCTATCTCTCCCTCATCCGACTCTCTCTCTCTCATCCTCTCTCTCTCTCTCTCTCTCTCTCTCTCCGCTCCTCCTCTCTCTCTCTCTCTCTCTCTCTCTCCCTCCCTCCCTCCTCCCGCTGCCTGTCCCTATCCTCTATCTCCTTCTCTGGCCTCTCCGCTCTCTGTCTCTCTCGCTCTCCTCTCCTCTCTCTCTCTCCTCTCGCTCTCTCTCTCTCTCTCGTCTCTCTCTCTCTCTCATCTCTCTCTCTCTCCCTTCGCTCTCTCTCTCTCGCTCTCTCTCATCTCTCTCTCTCTCTCTCCGCTCGTCTCTCTCTCCCTGTCTCCCGCGCGCTCATCTCTCTCTCTCTCGATCTCTCTCTCTCTCTCTCTCCCACTCTCCAGTCTCTCTCTCTCTCCGCTCTCCTCTCCTCTCTCTCTCTCTCGCTCTCTCTCTCTCTCGCCGCTCTCTCTCTCTCTCTCTCTCTCGCTCTCTCTCTCTCTCGCCTCTCTCTCTCCCTCTCTCTCTCTCTCACCTCTCTCTCTCTCTCTCTCCTCTCTCTCTCTCCCTCCTCCTCTCTCTCTCTCTCCATCTCTCTCTCTCTCTCTCTCCCCTCCCTCTCGCTCGCGCTCGCTCTCTCTCTCCCACCCCTCTCCTCTCTCTCTCCCTCCCTCTCGCTCACTCTCTCTCTCTCTCTCTCTCCTCTCTCCTCTCTCTTTCTCTCCTCTCTCTCTCTCTCCCCTCTCTCTCCTCTCGCCTCTCCTCCTCTCTCCCCTCTCACTCTCTCTCTCCTCTCTCTCGTCCCTCTCCTCTCTCTCTCCTCTCTCTCTCTTCCTCCCGCCCTCTCTCTCCGCCTCTCGCTTTTCTCTCTCTCTGCCTCTCTCTCTCTCTCTCTCTCGCTCTCTTCTCTCCTCTCGCCTTCTCCTCTCTCTCTCTCTCTCTGCCTCTCTCTCTCTCTCTCCTCTCCTCTCCTCTCTCTCTCTCTCCCTCGCTCTCTCTTCCTCTCTCTCTTTCTCCTCTCTCTCTCCTCTCTCCCCCCTCTCTCTCCCCTCCCTCTCTCTCTCTCCCTCTCTCTCCCCCCCTCCTCTCTCTCTCCCCTCAACTCTCTCTCTCTCTCTCTCTCTCTCTCTCTCTCTCTCTCTCTCTCTCTCTCTCTCTCTCTCTCTTCTCTCTCTCTCTCTCTCTCTCCCTCCCTCTCGCTGCCTCCCTCTCTCCCTCTCTGTCTGCCTGTCTGTCTGTCTGTCTGTCTCTGTCTCTCTCTCTCTCCTCTCTTTCTCTCTCTCTCTCTCTCTCCTCTCTCTCTCTCTCTCTCTCTCTCTCTCTCTCTTTCTCTCTATTTCCTCTCTCTATTTCCTCTCTCTATTTCCTCTCTCTATTTCCTCTCCTCTCTCACTCTCACTCTCTCTCTCTCTCTCTCCCACGCTCTCTCTCTCTCTCTCTCTCTCTCTCTCTCTCTCTCTCTCTCTCCCTCGCTCTCCCTCTCCCCCTCTCTCTCCTCTCTCTCTCTCTCCCTCTCCCCTTCTCTCCTCTCTCTCTCTCTCTCTCTCCTCTCTCTCTCTCTCTCTCTCTCTCTCTCTCTCTCTCTCGCCTCTCTCTCTCTCTCTCTCTCTCTCTCTCTCACTCTCTCTCTCTCTCTCTCTCCCCTCTCCTCTCTCTCTCTCTCTCTCTCTCTCTCTCTCTCTCTCTCTCTCTCTCTCTCTCCCTCCCTCCCTTTGTACCTGTCCCTCTCCACCCTCCCTTTCCATAATCTTAATTTCTATTTTCTTCCTCGCTTCATTGCCTCTCTTTTACTCCCTCTTTTACTCTCTTTTTTCATCCTTTCTCTTTATCACCACCTTGCTCTCATCCTCATCCTGTCCCCTCCCACCTCCCTCTTCCGCTCTCCCTCACCCTACACTCCATCGAGTCCAGCATTAATTGATGCTCTGAACAAGGTGTGTTGATGTTTGCCTTTATGTCACAGGAGATAAAGAGATAAAGACTTATTGATCCCACTGATAAGGTATCAGTGTCAAGTTATTTGCTCGGGAAGGAGCGGTTTCCTCTTTTTTTCGGGGGGGGGGAGGGAGGGGGATTGGATGGGGACGTACGATTCTCGTTCTTTTTTTCGTAATGATGGTAATAAAGATAATTGTAATGATAATAGTTATAATGATGATATTAGTAGTAAAAATAAAAAAATAAAATGATAATGA
>NC_134779.1:57144997-57147497 GCF_046742065.1 Oratosquilla oratoria
AGTGAAGAGGGCATTCGGAGAGGTAGTGGAAAAGTACTCATGACGGACGTTTGGGCCGTCCTGGTAGCCAACAAGTATGGGACGTTTGGGCCGTCCTGGTAACCAACAAGTATGGGACAACTGGTCATAATTTTAGGTCAACTCAAACTTTCAATATGAATAACTTGCTAATTTTACCGTACCAAGAGAACCTGCAAAATATTCCAAATATATTACGTAAATTTAACATTAATGTAGTTTTCAATAATAAGAACACTGTAAGACAACTGCTCATAAATAATTCTGTCAATAGTGATAAAGGGTGTGTGTACAAAAATACCTTGCAAATCATGTAATCAGTTTTTGTTGGTCAGACTGCTAAACACTCACAACACGAATCAATCAACACAAGAAATACGTTAGAGAGGGAAACCAATATAGCGGTATATTCAACCACATGAACCATTTTAACCACCCAGTTGACTGGGATAACGCTAAAGTCATCACATACAACAACAACATAACAGAAAGAAATTTAATTGAATGCATTTTGATCAAATCTAGTAAGGGGATAAATGTTAATCTTCATCAAGGTTTGTACAAATTAGATAGTTTTATTTCTCATGAAATTTCAAAATTGTTTAAATTGTAATATAAATTATGAGCAGTTGTCCCATACATGTTGGTTACCAGGACGGCCCAAACGTCCCATACTTGTTGGCTACCAGGACGGCCCAAACGTCCGTCACGTGTACTTCTTCCACTACCTCTCCGAATGCCCTCTTCACTATGTCATATATTCTGTACCTTGTTTCTTCATCTTATAATTCCTTCTTTGTATCTGCACTGAAGATGTAATTATACGAAAGCGCTCTGCTTCGTTAGTTTACTTTTCCTAGTGATTACTTACGCATTTGTGAACACACGCTCCTAGTGTTTTATTGAATATATATATATATATATATATATATATATATATATTATATATATATATATATATATATATATATATATATAATATACATATATATATATACATAAATATTACACAAGTAGGATATCCTCTAGTTCATGGCAACCAATATCAAGTTATCCATCACGTTAGAAAATTGCAGTTGAATGACATTGGAAGCACAAGTGAAAAACAGCAAACAAGAGACATTCCGGTTGATATAGAGACTGAAATGGAGTTGTCAGTTAGCAAGAGTCCGTCTGAGTCCCATTGTTGATGGCTCGTAAAAAACAAATTAATCTTGGTCGTCACCTGGGCCGATACGTGCAGAGACAGTAATAAGTGTTGTCACTACATCTCAGAAAGATTCGCTCAAGAGCGGCATTAGCGTAGGCGCCCGGACACGCTTGATGTAATAAGTGTTGTCACATTTTTGAGAAAGCTTCGCTCAAGAGAGGTATTAGTGGAGACACTCCGGGGACGCCAGATATAATAAGTGTTGTCACTTTTTTGAGAAAGCTTTGCTCAAGAATGGCATATTTCTTTATTTCATGAACGTTGTATTTTGAAGAAAGTGACAAAACTTGTGAGGTGAGACTATACGCTGTATACTGTAATGCTTCAACCAGTAGCAAAGCGGTGAGCTACAGGACTTATATAAGGTGAGGAACAAATCATACGAAAATCCGGAGACTCTGGTGGAACTTGTAACGAATCTTAAAGATCTTAAACTACAGTGGTTCTCGATATTTTCTCCTCCATTCCACGTGTTATGGATTCTCAACACTAGAATGGCTCCCTTTCAATTTTCCACAAAGTCCCACCCCGCCTGAAAAAAGGTTAAAAAATATATAAGATAAATAAATAAATAAAAATGATATTGATAATAAAACTAATAAAAATAGTAATAAAAGTAATGATAAAAATAATAATGATAAAAATAATAATAATTAAAAAAAATAAAAGTAATATGATAATAAAAATAATAACAATAGTAATAATATTGATAATAAAGATAATAAAAATAATAATAATAAAGAAATAAAAATAATAATAAAATGATAATAAAAACTGATAATAATAAAAACAATAATAATGATAAAGATAATGATAGTATAATAATAATGATAATAGTAATAATTAATAATAATATTGATATTAGATGTTGATGAAGAGAAACCCTTTGCTTTTGTACAAAGTTAACAACTATAATCTTCTTCAGCCAGGACAGAATGATGGAAATTTTTATATATTCAGATTCCTCACATTATATAGAAATGTATAATTTATAGCAGCATGCTATGCCCCCTAGGCACTGTCCTAAAGGAATTGATAACATCGCAATGCAAGATAATCTTATCGTAAATACGGCCTCTAACTGTCGGGAGGTAGATTCGGTGTAGAAATAGGTAGAAACAATTTCGCCAATCGCATATTCAGTGAGTAATTATAATCTTGATGGAAATAGAAAATGATCACCAGAATCGACTAGATATTCAAGAAGATTCAAAGAATCGGGCATAATGGTATAATCTTTATTTAGGTCAAATATGATAGCAATTGTACAGA
>NC_134779.1:57159997-57172497 GCF_046742065.1 Oratosquilla oratoria
CTCCTTACCTGGCTTAGGCACGTTCCTCTTCACCTGCATCCACTTGTAGGTGGGCACGGTCTGCTGGGGCTGATGGTGTGGGAGTCCGTGGGGCGCCCCACCGCCCATCATCCCGCCCATGCCGCAGGCGTCCCGAACGCTGTCGTGGGCGTAGAGTCCCATACTCATGTGTCGGTACTGAGCGGCAGGGTCCAGGTATCCCGAATAGGTGTGCACGCCCGTGGCGGGCGGCGTCATCGCAGAGGCATTCTGGCCACCCACGCCCGCGGCTCCTGAAGCCGCCGCGCCCGCGGCGGCGGCGGCGGCGGCTGCGGCCTGCACTGCACTCGTGTAGTCGTACCCTTGGTGGTGTTGCCCACCGCCCATATGCACCGGGTGCTGATAGCCCACTCCCCCGTAGTCATCCAGGTTGGTGTAGGACACCACGTGGGAGTCCTGGAGCCCCCCGTTCGGGGCCTGGGACCTGTGGTGGGCCTCGGAGGACGGCGCCAGGGCCGCGGGGATGTACGTCTGCCCTTGGACGACGGAGGGCGAGTCGTGAGTGGGAGGTTGGCACTGGGCGTAGTAGTGGAGCTCGGAAGAGTAAGCTTGGCTGTGATAGCCAGAGTCTGCATTGCACACCCCGTACACCATGTTAGTGTTCATGGGGCCAGAGCTCAGGTCCAACTGACCCGAACCCCACACGCACGCACGCACCGCCCCCCCGCGCTCCACCTCCTCCTCCTCCTACCCCTCCTCCTCCTCCTGAACCTCCTCAGGCTTCTCCTCCTTCCACCGGACCCCTCCCTTGAGACCCTCCCCTCACGAACCCTCCGCCGCCTCCACCTCTCTTCACCGGCCGCTGGGCTATGCTCCGCCTTGCAGTGCTGCTGCTGCTGGGGACGGGAGGATTCTCCCTCCTCCTCCTCCTCCTCCTCCTCCTCCTCCTCCTCCTCCTCCTCCTCCTCCTCCTCCTACTCCTCCTCCTACTCCTCCTCCTCCTCCTCCTCCTCCTCCTCCTCCTCTTCCTCCTCCTCCTCTTCCTCCTCCTCCTCCTCCTCCTCCTCCTCGTCCTCCCACTCCATCTCCTCTTCCACCACCACCTCTTCCTCCTCCACCATCACCACCACCACTGGCTTCTTCTTCACCGTACCTTAACACACCTTTAGCACCGTCACACCTTAACCCATGTAACACCAGAATGCGATATCACGTTACGATATCATATCGTGACATCTTATCATTTCATAATCATTCCAATCAATTGTATGAGGTCCTGTTTAGTCTTTGTTCTTACTAACACCAAACGATTTTTTCCAGTTGCTATTAAAAATTTATAGAATTTATTTCCACCTGGAATGATGTGGTTCAATTTTACACCAATTCTGTGGTGAATGTCACCATATTTGATCAATCTCATCACGCCTCACTACACTACTCAATCACAATACAATACCATATAATACAATTTAGCACTGCATCACAGTATTCTCCACCCAAAGAAGGAAATAGACAAGATTTGTTTTACGAACAGAGTAGTTAGCGAATGGAATAAACTTAGTAACCATTTAATGAACACTGAAACAATGGGTTGTTTTAAGAAAAGACTAGATGAATTTATGGGTAGGGGTGACAGGTGGTAAGAGACATGGAACTGCCTAGTGTAGGCCTTATGTCCTCCTGCAGTCTCCTCCTTTATGTTCTAGTATGATGATCACTTTCAATTTTTGCTGTCGCTACACTCAACTTCCGTATTCAACTCTCTCCATTTCTTCGATGCATTAAAGGCCATTTACACATTCAAATGATTTGTCAAACCCGGTTTGTCAAACATGTTTGAAGTGATATTTGACCGTGTGAATGGGGTATTTGGTTGTCAAACACGTTTGACAAACGTGTTTGACAACCAAATACCGCATTCACACGGTCAAACATCACTTCAAACCCTTCTTTGACAAACCGGGTTGGACAAACCGTTTGACCGTGTGAATTGCCCCTAATGGTGGCGGCACACTAGGCTAGCATGCTATTTGCTTTTGCTACTTGCTTTGAGTAGTTACGAATTAGGTCACAATAATGTAGACATCTGTAGGAACATCTCAAGAATGTGTCTAACATTCGTATTCTAGGTTTAACTTCTCTTAGTTTGTCATTCAGATTTTCATTATATGACATAAGAAAGATTTGGAAATTTGGAAATTTGAAAATTTAGAAATTTGGAAATTTGGAAATTTGGAAATTTGGAAATTTGGAAAATTTGGAAATTTGGAAATTTGGAAATTTGAAAATTTAGAAATTTGGAAATTTGGAAATTTGGAAATTTGGAAATTTGGAAATTTGAAAAACAAAAGATCTTAACCGAGGATAAAAACACAGGTTATGGCTGAGTTTACGTCATTTTTTTTTATAAATCTACTTTTTTCATTTATTGACTTGTGTATCTTTTGTATATTTATGTATATATTTTTTCAGTTACTTATTTCTAGTTCATCTTTGCTTATCTATTTATTTCATCTATTATCTATTTTCATCTATTATGTATTTACGTTTTGTTTTTTAAGCATATTCATTTATCAATTTATCTACCTATTTATGTTTATTTTTATCTATTTATCTATTGATTTATCTATTTATTTACCTTTGTATTTATTCATTTACTTATCAATCCACATATTCACATATTTACATATTCATTAATTAATTTTGAAATTGTAATCTAATATACAAATCGCTACCAAACAGATTCCACAGAAATAAGAACATTGAAAGAAAGGAGACTGCAAGGGACCATAAGGCCTACACTAGGAAGTTCCTAGTGGCAAGAACGATAAGAAGGAAAGTACCACCTGGCAGGGAAGGGGTTAACGACGAGGTTAATAGGGTTAAAAACGAGGTTAATAGGATTAACGAAGATTAACGAGGTTTAACATAGGTGAATAAAATCACCAGGAGACAAATTATTATAAAATGATAAGGTCCGTCAGGCACGGAAGGGGTTATTAGGAATAGGTCAGTGGTTTCCAAATTAGGGGGCGCCCCCCCCTAGGGAGGCGTGAGAAGGATACAAAAAGGGGGCATGAAGTCATCTGCTCAAAGGTCATTGTTTAGTAAGAATAATTAAATAATTCCAAGAACAAATATCCGCCGTTACATACGCGCATATTATAATTCTATCAGTTACCCCAACCCGTTTTATATTAAGATATGATGATGATATGGTTTAACGTCACAAACTCCTCCTATCGGAAGGCTAGGACGGTGCCCCTTACAGAGGACTTTGTAGCATGGAATTTAATGAACCATGCCCTTGGTTCAACTTCACCGGTGGCAGGATTCGAACCGCCATCCCCTCGACCTTCGCCGCAAGGTGTGGGGGAGGGGTATGTGGGTCTGCTGGAAGCAGAAAAGGGGGTCATGTAAGATACTTTGGGTAGCAATGGTGTAAATGGTCTCCTAAGCTCAAGGGGTGGGGGTGGGGATGGTGTTCGCTAAGGTAGGTAGGATGAAGAAGGTAGAGGACCTCACGACACGTAAGGGCTTCATATACCTTATAACCTGGGTGTCTTCAGGCGATTTTATATATAAAAAAAAATACTCCCCTTCCCATTCCCACTGCGCAGTGGGAAGTGAGAAACCCCTGTTAGGGCAAAGCCCTGTCAGTTGAGTCAAGCCGCCGTTTTTATTTTATTTTATTTTTTTCTTTAAGGCCTATGTTTAGATCGCCTCCCCGCCTAGCTAGGGCTGTCGGGAATCATCACATGAAGCCCGCAAAGAGCCCCGGAATCGAACTCACGACCATCTGCTCATGAGTCCGACACGGTATCCACTGGTCTACCGCGCGGGATTATTTGATTAAACTGGTGAGTAATGGCGACCTTAATAAACCTCTTATCTCACGGGTTTATACAAAGGTTTAGATGTCATCACGCCTTGGATTCATTCAACACAAACGCCACATAACGTCACATGACGTCACGTCACGTCACATGAGGTCACGTCACATGATGTCACGTCACGTCATATGATGTCACGTCACGTCACACGACGTCACGTCACATCGCATGACGTCATATCACATGATATATTACATGTCATGTAACGTCACATCACATGACACATTACGAGACGTCACATCACGTCAAAGAATGTCACATCACATAACGTCATCTCGCGTCACGTGATATCAGGTCACATATCGCATCACATCACATCACATCAATTTTCGTTTCACATCACGAAATAAAAGAGAAAAGATCAGGTTGCTGAAGCCGCTTTCAGACGATTTCAGACGATCCTTGTGCACTCAGGTGATGTTCTCTAATAGGCTAATAGGAAGAGCGATACATAGGTAAGATACATGACAAAAGGCGGGTTGGAAACTTCGTTAATGTACATAAGATCTCTCTCTCTCTCTCTCTCTCTCTCTCTCTCTCTCTCTCTCTCTCTCTCTCTCTCTCTCTCTCTCTCTCTCTCTCTCTGTCTCTCTCTCTCTCTCTCTCTCTGTCTCTGTCTCTCTCTCTCTCTCTCTCTCTCTCTCTCTCTCTCTCTCTCTCTCTCTCTCTCTCTCTCTCTCTCTCTCTCTCTCTTTCTCTCTCTTTTCCCTCCCCCCCACCCCTCCATGGCTCCTACACCCTTGTCGATCACGCGAAACTAATCAGACTTCGGGGTCCTGTAATGAACTCGCCCCATGGTACTCCCTACGGGGGCCCTTGTTCGGGGGATGGCACTTGGGGGGAGACCACCATGGCTGGTCCTAGGGGATGAGGGGTTCTTTGGGTGGTTTGCTTCGGTGTAAAGCTATTGGTGAATTGGATTCTCCATTTATTTATATACTGTATCGTCGTATACATGCAGTGTATATATATATATATACATATATATATATATATAAATGTATATATATGTGTATATATATATATGTATATATATGCATATATATATATATATGCATACATACATACATACGTGCATGCATGCATACATATATACATACATACATACATACATACATACATACATACATACATACATACACATACCAACGGCTTTTCCCCCATTTCAAGGGAGTTAGCCAAAAACAAAGGCATAAAATCCACTCCCACCCATTCCATAACTACATACTCCACTTCCATTCACCTCCCTCTCTCCCTCCCTCCCTCTTATCTTGGCTTCTCCTGGATGACTGGTCATCGCTGCATCTCACCCACTGCCCTAGGTCAGAACCAATGTAGCAAGACACAGCACATCTACAGGTAGTCCGCTTGATTTAATAGGCGACCCTCCCCCTCTCCGTCCCCTCATGTTGAGAAATAGAAGACGAGGAGAAATCCCTTTGGGCTGCGTCAATATATCATTCACACATACTCCCTCACCCCCATCCCCACCCACTCCCTTCTATGCATCACAGCATCATCCATACACAACCATTCTCCATTCACCCCTATCTTCTGTCCTCTCCTGTCCTTCCTCAACAGACATTCCCCTCTTTCCCAAGGGCCCTTTTACCCCTTCCACCCATCTCATCCTTGGTCGCCCCTTATGTTCACTCCTTCCACCTCTGCCTTCCACACCTCCTTTACTAATCTTTCTTCACTCATTCTTTCCATGTGTCCAAACCATCCCAATATTATTTCATCAACCCTATTTCCCAAATCCATTTCCATCCCCGCTCTCCTCCTCACCTTCTCGTTTCTCACTCTATCTGTCCTAGTGATCCCTACCATACTTCTCAGGTATTTCATCTCTAACACACTTAAACTCTTCCTCTCTTATGTTCCATGTTTCTGTCCCATACAGTGCTGTTGGCACAATCACTCCATACAGTCTCCTTTTAGCATTCATTCCCACATGTCTATTTCTCATTACACTTTTTAATCTCCCAAGGCATTTACTTGATTCTCTCAATCTACATTCTACCTCCACCTCCACTCCTCCCTTTCCCTCCAAATTCGCACCCAAGTATCTAAAGCTATCCTCGTCCTCCAGTCTCACTTCCAATTTGTTGCCACATTCTCTCCCTGTACATCTTATCACCTTACTTTTACCCACAATTATCTTCAAATTCCTTCCTTCGCACACATTCCCAAACTTTCTTAATGTCTCCTCTGATCATGCCACTAGCACAGTGTCATCAGCAAACAACAACTGGCTTGTCTCCCACTTTTCTACATTTTCTTTAACCATCTCCAATCCCCGGCCCATTACCCTTGCGTTTACCTCTCGCACCCCAGCCAAGTATAAATTGAACAGCCAAGGCGACATAACACATCCCTGGCGAAGTCCCACCTTTACCTAAAACCACTCTCTCGATTTCCAATTCTAACACAAACTCTACTACTGTCGTAAAAACTCTTGAGTGCTCTTAACAGCTTTCCTCCTATCCCATATGTCTTCAATACCTCCCATAGTCCCTTTATGTCTACCCTGTCATAAGCCTTTTCCAAATCCATAAAAGCCCCAAAAGACATCCTTGCCTT
This sequence comes from Oratosquilla oratoria, assembly GCF_046742065.1. NCBI lineage: Eukaryota > Metazoa > Arthropoda > Malacostraca > Stomatopoda > Squillidae > Oratosquilla > Oratosquilla oratoria. Next base: position 57,166,453 of record NC_134779.1, read on the forward strand.
TCCCTAAAGTTTTCTCACATATATGCCTTACCACAAAAATCTAATCCACGCAACCCCTACCTGTCCTAAACCCACACTATTCCTCACCAATTACTCCCTCTGTTCATTTACTAATCCTCCCTATCAAAACCCTTCCAAAAGCCTTCCCAACTACACTAAATACGCTGATCCCTCTGAAACTATTACAGTTACACTTATCCCCTTTTTCTTTGTAAAGTGCATCTATACAGGCACTCCTCTAGTCCTCTGGCACTCTACCTTCTTTTAAACAAACATTAAACAACCTCACCAGCCAGTCCAACTTCACTATACCTCATTTTTTTAGACACTCCGCATGACATATATATATATATATATATATATATATATATATATATATATATATATATGCACACACACTTGCCCTGAAATTCCTGGCACAAAGGGCAAAGGTGACAAACGTGGCAATCTTGGTCATAGCTAGGCACTTCCCGTGAGCTTCTTACTTTTATTTTCTTATTTTATGTTATCTAATTTAATTTAATTTTATCTTACTTAACTTAATTCAATTTCGTTTTATTTTGTTTTTGTTCTGTTTTATTCTATTCAATTTTATTTATTTTATATTTAATTGTCGGAAGAATTGTTTGGAAGAGTATTCGTAGCTGCTCCTGGCAGACACCTCCATCATCTCGCGGGGTTTGGGATCGAACGCGTGAACTAATCCCACAAATGACCATACCTGTTAATGACCTCTTTGGTCAGATGACACCCACACGGGTCCCAGCGCCTTCCCTCCACCCCCTCCTCCCCATTCTTCTTCCCTCCTCCTTTCCTCCTCCTCTCTCGCTCCTCCCTCTACTCCCGACAGCGGCGCGAGATAGGATAGAAGAGCTGGTGACTATAGTCCATAAAGACAAAGACGGCGGCGGCGGCATCATCATCATCATCATCATCATCATCATCATCATCATCATCATCATCATCATCATCATCATCATCATCATCATCATCATCATCATCATCATCATCATCATCATCATCATCCCCCCCCCATAGGTCCCACTAAACATCTCCATCCCCCCCCCCCCCCTCCTCTTCACGGGCTGAAACAAAGCCCGTGGGAGTGGCATTTGACTCCCCCCCCAAAAAAAAAAAAAAAAAAATAAATAAATAAACAAATATATGAATAAATAAATAAACAAATAAACAAATAAATGAATAAATCCACCCCCCCCATTCCCTGCCTTCTCACTCATCAATTGTATCGAAAGAGAACGTTGTCAAGAAACCACATAATGAGACTTGAAACATTTCCCCCCTTAATATTATTCTGGCTGAGCCAGTTGATTTTATTCAGTTGGGAGTAAGACCCTGAGGTGAAGGGGTTAAGGACACAACCTTTGTTAGTTTTCCGATAAAACCTCCCGTGAGCGGACAACCTTCTTTGTTAGTTTTCCGGTAACCAGATCCGGGGTCCGCCTTAGAGAGCGGAAAAGTGGGGGAACCCAGGTGTGACGTCACGTGGCGTAACTGTGTTGTCCCAGTGCGCAGGCGCAGTGTTTATGTGGCCGTGTTTGCTCTGCCGAAACCGCGAGTGAGATTGTTTGTTGCTTGCTGGGCTTGGGACCTGTGTTTGCTCTTGGGATTATCCAGTAAAAGAAGCCTCTTTCTCTCTTTCTCTCTCTCTCTCTCTCTCTCTCTCTCTCTCTCTCTCTCTCTCTCTCTCTCTCTCTCTCTCTCTCTCTCTCTCTCTCTCTCTCTCTCTCTCTCTCTCTCTCTCTCTCTCTCTCTCTCTCTCTGACTCTCTCTGAATCTCTTTGTCTCTTTGTCTCTTTGTCTCTCTGTCTCTCTCTCACTCTCTTACTCTCTCTCTCTCTCTCTCTCTCTCTCTCTCTCTCTCTCTCTCTCTCTCTGTGTGTGTGTGTGTGTGTGTGTGTGAGGCCAACTGTTAAAACACTCATTTGCCTTCTGTCCGTCTGTTTGTTTATTTGTTTCTCGATACCATTCTCCCTGTTTTTCTGGTAGGCTGTCTACCTACCTAACGGGTATTGGTAACATCATTTGGCGCCAACTTTAACAAAATATATAAAGCATTCCACTATGGTGAAAAGGTAAACCAGAACAGCAGTCCAACAAGTGATAGGTAAATAGGTAAATGAATGAATGGGCAAATAAGTAAATGGACAAATAAATAGATAAATAGGCAAATAATTGGATGAATAATAATAGGTCAATAAACAAACGTTTAATCTTCAAATGAGAATTAAACATTTAGCGTCTTTCTGTCGGCAGATAATTGTTCAAAAATAGAAATCTATTTGGTTTCTTTAACTTAAGGGCAATCTTTCAGATGAAAGGAATTGTCTGCTATCAGATGGGAAAATATGATCCTTGGAATATGAGGAACCCGTCTGGTATTAGACAGAATGATATGATCATGTTGTGACATTGGAATATGAGGAAACCGTCTGGTATTAGAATGATATGATCATAGTGTGACATTGGAATATGAGGAAACCGTCTGGTATTAGAATATGATCATAGTGTGACATTGGAATATGAGGAACCCGTCTGGTATTAGACAGAATGATATGATCAAAATATGACATTAGGATATGAGGAAAACGTCTGGTATTAGACAGAATAATATGATAAAAAAATATGACATTGGGGAATGAGGTGATGACTGAAGAGAGAGAGGAGGAGGAGGAAGAGGAGAAGGAGGAGGAGGAGGAGGAGGAGGAAATGTGGAGGTGTAGGAGAACAATGTGGAGGGAGGTCATGAAGTCAATGGAGCGGATGGAAGTTCATATGGAGGGCGTCAGGAGTGTGGAGTTGAGCTGGTGAAGAAGATGGAGGAGGTTGACTGTGTGGAGGGAATTCAGGGTGCACGGGAGGAATTAAATGGAGTGAATGGAGGAGGGGCCGGAGGAGGAGGAGGAGGAGGAGGAGGAGAAGGAGGGGAGGAGGAGGAGGAGGAGGAGGAGGAGGAAGAAGTTGGGAAAGAGGAAGGAGAATGAGAGTGAGGAGGAGGAGGAAGAAGTTGGGAAAGAGGAAGGAGAATGAGAATGAGGAGGAGGAGAGGGAAGTATAGAGGGAAGGAGGAGGAAGGAAGGAAGGAGAAGAGGAAAGGAGGAGGGAGGAGGAAGGAAGAAGAAGAGAAGAGGAGGAGGGAGGAGGAAGGAAGGAGAAGAGAAGAGGAGGAGGGAGGAGGAAGGAAGGAGAAGAGAAGAGGAGGAGGGAGGAGGAAGGAAGGAGAAGAGAAGAGGAGGAGGGAGGAGGAAGGAAGGAGAAGAAAAAGGAGGAGGGAGGAGGAAGGAAGGAGAAGAGAAGAGGAGGAGGGAGGAGGAAGGAAGGAGAAGAGAAGAGGAGGAGGGAGGAGGAAGGAGAAGAAAAAGGAGGAGGGAGGAGGAAGGAAGGAGAAGAAAAAGGAGGAGGGAGGAGGAAGGAAGGAGAAGAGAAGAGGAGGAGGGAGGAGGAAGGAAGGAGAAGAGAAGAGGAGGAGAAAGGAAGAAGGAAGGAGAAGAGAAGAGGAGGAGGGAGGAGGAAGGAAGGAGAAGAGAAGAGGAGGAGAAAGGAAGAAGGAAGGAGAAGAGAAGAGGAGGAGGGAGGAGGAAGGAAGGAGAAGAGAAAAGGAAGGAGAAGAGAAGAGGAGGAGAAAGGAAGAAGGAAGGAGAAGAGAAGAGAAGAGGAGGAGGGAGGAGGAAGGAAGGAGAAGAGAAGAGGAGGAGGGAATGGGGGGTGGGTCAATATAAAGGTACACAATAAAAGAAATAAAAGAGAAATATAAGAAAAAGCGTATAAAGCAAGGAAATGTACTTCTACTGTATACAACATGATCCACACAAATCTGGTTTATCACAGGTAGGGGGAGGGGGTTGGAAGGGGAGAAGGGAAGGGGAGGAAGGAAGGGGAGGAGGGAAGTGTGTGCGTGTACGTGTGCGTGTAGGGGTGTGTTCAGATGATTCACCGTGGCCTTGGACCACGTGATGTGCTTGTGATCGACAGCTATTACCCTTTCAGATGAAAGCTCTATAACTTTATGGCCGGATCTATATAATTGATGTTGTTGTCTTACATGTGATCAAACACACAGACACACACACACACACACACACACACACACACACACACACACACACACACACACACACACACACACACACACACACACACACACACACACACACACACACACACACACACACACACACACACACACACACACACAAACAAACACATACACCAAATCTTTGGGTAGAGACAGATTGCTGAGTTAGGAGTATGCGAATGATCATGTGGTTATATATTTCTTTTTATCTTATGATTTAGACATTATTCCAGTTAATTTTAAAGTCAGATAAAATCTAATATTACGAGAACGAAACTCAAATTCGCCAGTCTTAAGACTCCCCATCCCAACCAAGATTTAAATCTTCTTTTGCGCTTCCTCCTCCTCCTCTTCCTCCTCCTCCTCCTCCTTATCCTCCTTCTTCTCCATCCTCCTCCTCCTCCTCCTCGTCATCCTTCTCCTTCTTCTTCCTCCTCTCTCCCCATCGTCCCTTTGTTTTTCTTTGTCCTCCTCCTCTATCTCTTCTCCCTCCTCCTATTCTCTCTCCTCTTCTCCTCCTCGTTTTCCTCCTCGTCCTCCTCCTCGTCCTCCTCCTCGTCTTCTTCTGCTTCCTCCTTTTTTTCCTTGTTCTTTTATTTACCTCTTCCCTTTCCTCTTTCCCCCTCTCCTCAGACTCCCTGTTCTCCTCCTCTTCCTTCTCTAGAGCCTCCCTGTCCACCTCCTTCTCCTCAACTTCCCTCTCCACCTCCCCCTCCTCTTCGTCTCTCTTCTCCCTCCTGTCCTCCTCATCTTCCTCCTCGTCCTTCTTCTTCTTCTTCGAGGAGCAGAATCGATTCTTCGTTCTTCTAGTCCGATTGATTAGGCTTTTGGGCCTCCGCCAACCTTTAGGTGGTCACCTACTTCTTCAGCAGATACACACACACACACACACACACACACACACACACACACACACACACACACACACACACACACACACACACACACACACACACACACACACACACACACACACACACACACACACACACACACACACACACACACACACACACACACACACACACACACACACACACAACACACATAAAACATACGCAACTCGTGGCGTAGTTGGTAGAGCTCCCGGCTTCCATTACGGAGGTCCGGGTTCAAATCCCTCCCAGGGCTGAAATAATTTCAGTATTGCTGCGCTGCGGGTTGTTACTCCAACTCTCGTGAGCGGGGAGATTGGTATGTGTGTGCGTGTAAGGTCACAGCATTACCCATAGATAGGTCATATATGAGCTCTCTTCCGGGAGGGTAATAGCTGTCGATCACGAGTCCAACACGTGACACAGAAACTGGTAAGACGTTCCAACAGACTATGACGGATTCCGACTTAAAGATTTAGTTCGAATCTCTCTGTCTTCAGGCGATTTTATTAGAATTTAGTAACTCGAGTTAGTCAAGACCTCTTTTATTTTCGTTGTGGAGAGATGTTGTCTAAGCCCTGCTTTTGATAACCATCTTTTCTATACTTGCAGTTGTCAAAATTCTCTTTGATGTTCGTTACGTAGAGGTGTTCTCTGACTTTGTTTCATCTTCATGTACCAAGAGAAACGTTCCCGATGTCTCAGCAATCTCTTCGGCTGTCTGGAAAGTTGGTATTCTGGAACAGACGCATAGTTATCAGCCTCTCTTTCAGCCGAATAGAGTGACCTAGAATGACCCAGCATAACACGTATAAGGCGAGTATTTGAGTCTGAGGGGGAGGAAGAGGAGGTAGAAGAAGGGGAAGAGGAGGCAAAAGAAGAAGAGGAGGAGGAAGAGGAGGAGGAGGAGGATGAGGATGAGAAGGAGGTATTGATGGTTGTGATGGTGGTGAAGGAGGAAGAGGAAGAAGAGAAGGTGGTGATGGTGGTGATGAAGGCGAAGGAGGAGGAGGAGCAGAAGGAGGAAGAAGAGGAGGAAGAGAAGGAGTAGGAGGGAGTGGTGGTGATGAGGATGGG
>NC_134779.1:57179997-57182497 GCF_046742065.1 Oratosquilla oratoria
GAAATACAATGTTTAGATGATTTGAGATCGTTACTGATAATTACGCCGAGATCCTTTTCACTATATACTTTTGTTAACGAATTTCCCAATAAATTGAAATCGTACTTACTATTATTTTTACCTATGGGGATAGCCTTGCATTTGGCTGTGTTCAACTTCATTAGCCACTTTTCAGACCATTGCTGTAGTTTATCTAAATCTTCCTGAATATCTAATTGGTTTAAGTGATCATTTGTCATTCCGCACAGTTTTGTATCATCAGCAAATTTGGAGACAATAGACTTCAGTCCGTGGTCTATATCATTTATATATACTATGAATAGAAGTGGCCCAAGAACGGAACCCTGAGGAACTCCACTCGTAACATTTTTCCATCTCAAAGTTTTGCCATTTAGAATAACTCTCTATTTTCGATCATTGAACCAATTACTAGTCCAACTTAATAGGCTATCACTTATTCCGTGTGAAGCTAATTTAGTAAGTAGTCTTTCGTGGGGGACGGTATCAAAAGCTTTTGCAAAGTCTAGTTATATGAAATCCATATTGTTTCTTTTGTCATAATTCTAGATGACTGTGTTATAGAATTCGAGTAAGTTAGTCACGCAAGAACGTTTCCGTCTGAATCCATGCTGGCATTCGTCTATCAAACAATTACTTTCTAAATGATGTTCGATATCATCTCTGATGATAGTTTCCATAATTTTTCTTACGTCGTGTGTGTGTGTGTGTGGTAGATACACACACACACACACACACACACACACACACACACACACACACACACACACACACAGACACACACACATATATATATATATATATATATGATATATATATGTATATATATGTATATATATATGTATATATATATATATGTCTGTATATATCTATATGTATATATATATGTATATGTATAATGTATATGTATATATATATATATATATATATATTCATATATTCATATATATATAAATATATACATACATATATTCATATGTACATATGAAAATATATTATATATATATATATATATATATATATACATACATATGTATATATATATATATATGTATACATAATTCTATATATACATATAAACATATATATATATATATATATATATATATATATATATATATATATAATATATATAAATATATACAGTATATTTACATAGAGCAAAGAAGATGTAAAGAGGAGGGATAGAAAGTATGAGTAAAGGAAGATTACGACTGAAACAGAGAGAAAGGTATTACAAAGGAACGAATGAAGAAATATAATAATCAAACTTAGGGAAAAAAAAAGAGAAGAAGAAGATTTGGGGAGATCAAGAGTTGGAGACGGGGGCACAAAAGAGATTGCCCAAAGGAATATCGAATGCACGAACTAAAACAAAAAGAATAGGAGGAGGAGAAGGAGGAGGAGAAGGAGGAATAGGAAGAAGAGCAGGAGCAGGTATACGTGGAAGTTCAGTAGAGGAGACAGAGGAGTTGGAGGAGGAAGAAGAGGTGGAAAGGGAAGAGGAAGGTGAGGAAGAATGTGTATAGGAAGAATGGGAGGATGTGAAGGTGGAAACAGGAGGAGGAGGAGGAGGAGGAGGCTGTTTTGTCGAAAATAGTCAGCGCTTCTATTCTTATGGACGAAATCGCACCCAAGAACTCGAGTCTTGAAGATGGAGTAATAGAAACTCAAAGCGGTCAACATCCTTATTTTGTGGAGAAGGAGGAGGAGGATGAAGATGAGTAAGAAAATAGGAGAAAAAAAAAGGAGCTAGAGAAAGAAGAGGAGGAGGAGGAGGAGGAGGAGAGGAAGAAGAGGAGGGGGAGTGGGAGGAAGAGGAGGAGGAGGAGGAGGAGGTCCAAAAAATCTTGGGAAATGATCAAGGGTCCAACACGCGATTCCTCAATTTGTCTTTTCTTCAAACGCGCGGTAATCTGGTAGACGACGGAACGCGCCGCGGAGGTGCCTTCGCCCAGACCCTCTGCCCCAACGTCCCCAAAACCGACCTTATCCTCCCCATACATAAGGTCGACGAAGATCCCACCAGGGCCAAAGGATACCGACCCTTACGGCCCATTCCCATAAGGGTTATAATGGGTTTTACCTCCTCTCTTGTGGGATGCGAACTCAGGGCTCTCAGGGCGGCCGCGTTCGGACCACGTTGGCAGACTTTACATGACTCGGTTCGAGTCTTGCAGAATTCCTTCGTGTAGCGCAACATGGCCGGTAGATGCAACAATCTCTGCAACAGAGTGATTGGACAGGGTGGAGTTGTGAGTTGCAACAGATTAATTAACAAGGTACGACAGACCCATACGATCACAGATACAACACGCTGATTAGAATAGGTGCGATAAATTGAAGAAAATAATTATCTCCCTAGATTGTAGGAGTTCCTCTAGAATACTGAATAGAGTAGTTAGCTTCTTATCTTCTAGAGTCTCTTCTAGATTGGATAAAATCATCTAGTGATAGTGAAAAAAAAATCGAAAAAAGGCGC
>NC_134779.1:57197497-57202497 GCF_046742065.1 Oratosquilla oratoria
GCGGGAACTTGAACAGATGCTCAAGTTGTCAGTAACAACGAAGGGGTTCAGTAGGTCATCATAGTGACAGGGTGGGAGGAAGAGGAAGAAGAAGAGGAGGAGGAGGAGGGAGAAGAAGAGGAGGAGGGGGAAGAAGAAGAGGAGGAAGAGGTGGAGAAGGAAGTGATGGAAAAAGAGATAGGATGTTAAGAAGAGCAACACATGTGGATTACTTACACCGGGAGACGCTTAAAGGTGTGACATAGAAGAAGCGGCTAACTTGCTCTTTTATATATCTTCTTCTTCTCTTTTCTTCTTCTTCTCTCTTCTTTTTCTTCTCGCGTCTTTCTCTCCTTCTTTCTCTTCCTCATCCTCTTTCTCGTTGCCTATTTTCACCTCTTCTTCATCCTCCGCTCTATCTTCTTCTATTCCTTTTCTTCCTCGTCCTCCTCTGCCTCCTTCTTCCCCTCCTTATCTTCTCTTTCTCCTCCTTCTCCTCCTCCTCCTCCTCCTCCTCTTCCTCCTCCTCCTCTTGTTCCTCCTCTTCCTCTCTTCATCTCTCTCCTCTGTCTCCTTCTCTTTCTTTCCTCCTTGTCCTCCTCCTCTTGGTCCTCCTCCTCTTCATCTCCCTTCTCCTCTGTCTCCTTCTTCCCCTCCTTCTCTCCTCCTCCTCCTCTCTCTTCTCTTCCTCCTATTCTTGTTCCTCTTTCTCCTTCTCACTTCCCTCCTCCTCCTCCTCTTCCTCATCTCCCTCCTTCTCTGGCTCCTTCTACCCCTCCTTCTCTTTTCCTTCTCCTCTTCCTACTCCTCCTCATCCTTATCTCCCCCCTCCTCTGCCTCCTTCTTCCCCTTCTTCTCGCCTCCTTCTCCTCTTCCTTCTCCTCCTTCTCCTCCTCCTCCTCCTCCTCCTCTTCCTTCTCCTCCTCCTCCTCTTCCTTCTCCTCCTCCTCCTCCTTCTTCTGCTCTTCCTCTCCCTCCTCTTCTTCCACCTCCAACTCCAACTTCCTCCTCCACCTCCTTTCCCATCTCTTCTTCTTCCTCCTACTCCAACTTCCTCCTCCTCTTCCTCCTCCTCCTCCTCCTCCTCCACCTCTTCCTCCTCCTCTTCCTCCTCCTCCTCCTCCTCCTCCTCCTCCTCCTCCTCCTCCTCCTTCACCTCCTGCCAGAGTGACCGGCAGCTGCTGCCCCGGCAATCACGTCCTGCCGTTGGAAAGGCCTCCGGCTCTCCGGTCCGGCGCCGGTCACTCAGCTGACGAGGGTTGAGTGCTGCACATCAAAGTCCCACTTGACGCCATCACTACTCAGGCTCCAATTAGACCCTCAAGTGGCACTCGGCCCCTAACTACTCTACCTCCGCTTAACTACCCAGCTCACCCTCGGTCGCTTACTGTAGTCTCATTGCCCTAAGGGGACTTACTTTAGCCTCAGTTCCCTACGGTCACTCACTTTAGCCTCAGTCCCCTAAGGTCGCCCTTCATCCAGAAGGAGCTAAGATAAATAGGGGGAAAGAATGGATCTTGGATGGCTGAAGGGTGGCTGGTGCATGCCTTGGCTGGCCATCTCCTTTATAAGGGGGAAGGGACTTTTGGTGTATTTAAGTATGTGTGTATGTATATATATGTATGTATGTATGTATGTAAGTATGTACGCATGTATGTATGAATAATTTAATTCAGCTCTATGGGGTGTCGTCGTAACCTACAACCGCACAAAAAAAAAATGAAATAAAAATAAATAAATAAATAAAAAGGAAGAAGAAAAAAAAGGCATTTCATGGACGAGTTTGGGAATCTTAAGATTTCATTCTGGCTAACGCCGAATTCTTTCTTTTAGATTAGAGGAGCCTCTAGAAAGTAGAGGCTTATAGACTTAAGTATATTGAACTTTACTATCTAAAGAGATAAATTTGGGGTATTTTATTCAGGTATGTAAAAGCCCCTGTTAACCCAAAAACATTCATGTTTAGGATCTGTACTAACGCCAATCAATTTAATTCAGTTAGGATCAAGCCCAGATTGAAATGTGACCTCTATCAATCGAGGCTATAATGATTTGGTCCAAGTGTGATCCACATGTAGACAAAATGGTCCGAATGTGGTCGACTTGGACAAAATAGTCCGAGTTTGATCCACACGTGGACAATTTGGTTCGAGATTGGTCCACATTTGGACAATTTGGTTCGGAATTGATCCACATTTGGACAACTTCACCCGCTGTTATTCAGAAGAAACCCTTAAAGCCAAACAAGAGAAATTGAAGGTTCATGATCAGAGGCCTTCAGTTCCTGGTTGTCGTTCTCGAAGAACGAAGAATTGGTAACTTCGGAAGATAGGCAGGAGCGTACTGTGGCTACGAGGTCTTCAAATCTCCTCTGTATTTCTTTCTCTCTCTCTCTCTCTCTCTCTCTCTCTCTCTCTCTCTCTCTCTCTCTCTCTCTCTCTCTCTCTCTCTCTTTCTCTCTTTTGAAGGGGGGAGTCGGTGTTTGGAACACTGCCTCCCACTACCTTCGGTGGACGCGAGACTGGCATCTCGCGTTTCTGCAGCTTTGCTAATTACGCCTCCGTTTTCTTTCTTCTGGTTCTTACAGAACTCGAAAGCCTTCCTTCCTTCCTTTTCTTTTTCAAGAACTTGAGTCTCGACATCTGTAGACAACAGTGTACCATCAATCCTCCACTTATCAGAAATATGTTCTGTAATTATTTATTCATTGATTCATCCATTTATTACATATTTGTTACTATTTTTTCAATGCTTATCGGCTTTTTCTTTTTCATTAATTGTTCGATTTTTCTTCGATTATTTTCCTTTCTTCCTCCTTTTATTCATTAATTAATCGGTTGATTGATTGATTGATTAATTGAGTGATTTATTCATTGGTCTCTCTATACTAATGGGCAATTTACACCACGTCCATTGGGCCCATGAGAAAATACAATTTTTATCTATCTACTTATCTATATATTTGTTTATCTATATTCAATCATTTATCTATTTATTTGTTTATGTATTATATCTATCTATTCGTCTATTCATTTATTTATTCATTTATTCACTTACTTATTTGATGAATTTGATTGATCTTGATTATTTATGTCTTTATTTTTGCATTAACGCGTTTAACGACGGCCCTTCAACCTCTACCACGTCACGTGATCATCACTCGCCTCCACCAACCACATCCGCTCTGTCTTATCACGTACCACGTGACTTGTCAATCATGATATCCATCTCAACTTTCATTTTCCACTCCACCCCTTCCTCCCTCCCACCCTACTCACATTCCTTTCCAGCGCTTCTTTTTTGTTTTGTTTATATATGCATATATATATATATATATATATATATATATATATATATATATATATATATTATATATATATACATATATATATATATATATACATATGTATATATATATATATATATGTATACATATACATATATACATTATACATATATATATATATATATATATATATATATACATATATATATATAGAATATATATATACATATACATATATATACATATGTATATGTATACATACATATATAATATATATATATATGTATATATATACATATGCATACATATATATATATATATATATATATACATATACCGATATATATATATTTATATATACTTATATACATATATGCATACACACGTACATATACATATACATATACGTATATACTTTTTTTTATTCGTTCTCATCATATATCTATTTATGTTTATACTACATTTCCCATACATCCTTAATTTATTAATATATTTTCCACCAATATTCACCTTTTTCGAACAAGTCCATTTTTTCGTCACTCTGTATTCCATATTCCTTTTTGTCTTTTCTCTCTTCTTGCTCTTTTCTTCTCTTCTTTTGGATTCTATTTCCTCTTAGTTATCCATTTGCCTCTCTTTATACTTTTCTCTTTAATTCTTTTCTTCCCCTCTCTCTCTCTCTCTCTCTCTCTCTCTCTCTCTCTCTCTCTCTCTCTCTCTCCCTCTCTCCCTCTCTCTCTTTATTCTATTTTCCTTTTCCTTTCATCTACCCTTCCTTTCTTCTCATCATCTTTTATCACCATTTACTCTACTTTATTCCACTTCCTCCCTTTCTTCTTTCTCCTCCTTCACCACCTCCTCCTCCTCCTCCTCCTCCTCCTCCTCCTCCTCCCTATCCTCCTCCCACTTTCCATTCCTCTCTCCCTCCTTCCCTTCGCACTGCATCATCATCCTCCCGCCCCCTCCTCCTCCTTCCCCTTCCCCTCTCCTCTCCCACCTTTCCAAGCATGAACTCCTTTGACCGCCATTAAAGCCTTGTCAGATCAGAGTCCTCCCCCTCTATCTCCTCTTATTACCCTTCATCTCTCTCTTCCTTCTTCCCACTCCCTCCCTCCCCCTTCCCCCTTCCCCTTCCCCCTCCTTCTCCTACCCTCCCCCCTTTCAAAGCATTAACTCCTTTGCCCGCCATTAAAAGCTTGTCAGTCAGCTCAAAGTCCTCCCCTCCCATCTCCTCTTATTACTCTTCATCTCTCTCTTCCTTGTTCCCACTCCCTCCCTCCTCCCCTCCTCCCCCCTCCCCCCTTCCCCTCTCCCCCCTCGCCCCTTTCCAAGCCTGAACTCCTTTGCTTGTCAGTTCGGAGTTGGGGGGGGATTTGCATCTCGGGGGGGCTTTGGGCTGAAGGGTGGTCTATTGTTATGCTCAATGTGGACCTTTCATCCCGTGAGAGGCCGCTGTCTCCCCGGTCGGCGCGTCGCATTGTCTGAAGTGCTCATCCAGTCGTTTTTATTCACCTCTGAGCCCCGCCATGGGCCACTTAGTGTCATTCGAGGAAGGGGGAGGGAGGGGGAGGGGACAGGAGGGGTTGCCCACTTGTGTGTGTGTGTACGTTTGTGTACGTTTGTGTGTGTTTGTTTAATGGCGGACAGCCAACTCCTCCTCCTCATAAAAGGGATGCATGATATCATCTGGGTGATGGAGGTGAAAGAGTTTACACACAGATTTCTATTTATTAAT
>NC_134779.1:57222497-57229997 GCF_046742065.1 Oratosquilla oratoria
CTTGTGCTTTGGATCTCCTTTGTATTTCTGCAGCAAAATCAAGACGTGTCCGTGGTTGTAGCTGATGATCTCCTCGCCTATTCCTCCTCTCCTCCTCCTCCTCCTCCTCGCCTCCTCCTTCTATCGCCTCCTCCTCCCCGCCCTCCTCCTTCTCCTACTCCTCCTCGCTTCCTCCTTCTATCCTCTTCTCCTCCTCCTCGCCTCCTCATCTTCGCTTCCTACTACCTCCTACGCCTCATCGCATCCTTACCCTTCGTCCAGCCTCCTTGTGCCGTCTCCTTCTTCTCTTCCCTCTTCTCTCTGCCTCCTCCATTTTATATATTTCTGTTTCATTTCTTTGTTCGTCATTCTTCCCGAATTTCCTCGAGTGTGGTGACTCCTCGCTTGAAGTTATTGATCTTGTTGATATTGTGATTATTCATTGTTATTATCATCATTATTAATATTGTCATTAGTATTATTATTACTGTTATTGATATTATTATTATTATTATTATTATCATTATTATCATTATTATTATTATTATTATTATTATTATTATTATTATTATTATTATTATTATTATTATTATTATCATTATTATTATTATTATTATTATTACTATTATTTTTATTATTATCATTATTTCTATTTATTATTATTATTATTATTATTATTATTATTATTATTATTATTATTATTATAATTATTATTATTATTATTATTATTATTATTATTATTATTATTATTGTTATTATTATCATTATCATTACTATCATAATTATTATTTTCATTATTATTATTATCATATATATATTACTATTGTATTATTATTAATTTTATTTATGTTTATATCTTTTTTTATCTTGTCATAAACATATGTTTATTTGATTATTTGATAATTTGTATATTATTTCATATAATTGATTATGATCAAGGTATTGACAGACATTTCTATTCATTATGTGGGACACATTTAAGACAAATAATCTGATATTCTTTTTTTCTTTTCTTCTTTTCTTCTCCCTTCCCCATTTCTCCATTTCACCTCACTCCCTCCATATCCTAATCTGTCCCTCCCTTTCTTCACCTCGCTTCTTTCCACCAACTTCACTCTCCTCCCCCTCCCTCATCCTCCCCCCCTCCTTCCTCTCCTCGCCTCCTCCCTCTTCTTCGGTCGTGATATCTCCAACAATATTTGTGTCACTTTTTGTCTCTGGCGAGCGAACTGTAATGTCTTTGTGGCCTCAAGATAGCTTGGTGTCGCCCAAGACGTCTTCTTTGTTCCCGACGACGACTTCTTGTCCTTCAAGAAGGCTTTGTGGTCCTCATGGTCTCTTTGTGCTCCATGAAGGGTCTCTTTAGAGTTTCACCAAGAAGTCTTTTTTTTTTTTTTTTTGCCCCCAAGACAACCTTTTGTTCTTCAAGAAGTCTTTCTGGTCTTTTGTTCTTTGAGAGTCTTTTAGAGGGTCTCTTGTGAGTTCCACCAAGAAGTCTTCTTTGCCCCACTTTCTCCCTCCAAAGGAGTATTCTTGTCCCGCAAGGAATTTTTGTGTTCCTCAGAGTCTCCTTGTGTTCCGTGAGATTCTTCGAGAATCTTTTGAAATATTCACCAAGAAGCCTTTTTTGTCCCTCAAAGGGCTTCTTGTCCTTCAATACATCTTTTATGTTCCTCAGGGTCTCTTTGTGTTGAGTGAGAGTCTTTGAGAAGGTTTCTCTTGTTCCTCAAGAAGGTTTTGTGATCCTCGGGGTTTCTTTGTGTTCCGTAAGACTCTTCGAGAGGGTCTCTTGAGAGTCTCACCAAGAAGTCTTCTTTGCCGCTCCGACCCCATGCCCAAAGGAAACTCTTGCCCTTCAAGAAATTTTTGTATTCTTCAGAGTTTATTTGTATTCCGTGAGAGTCTTTGAAAGGGTCTTTTAGTAGTCTCACGAGGTGCCAAGATAAGAGGGAGGGAGGCAAGTGGAGGGGAGTGGAATATATAGGAAATGGAATGGGTGGGAGTGGTTTCTATGCCTTTTTCTTTTTGGCTACCCACCATGTAGGGGGAAAAGGCCTTTGGTATATGTATGCATGTATGTATGTACGAGTTATTAATCTTTGAATCATCGTGAGAATGATATCTATATCGTTATTATGTGTATTGAAAATATTCTTATTTCTATTTTACTTGTGTTTACCGCTATAAATCGTTATCTTACATTATGTGATTTTCTTATCGTTACTCTTATTTTGCTCTGGCATGTCTTTGGGTTGTTGTTGTTGTTGTTGTTGTTGTTGTTGTTGTTATGGGCTGTAGTATACCAGCGGTTCTATCCATATGGATATTTTCGCGCCGCTGTAGACATGGGTAAGAATTGTTTCCTTGCATATTTGGTAACTATTTCTTTGCATTTATTTGGGTAATTGGATCAGATCGTCCTTGTTTTCTTCGTCTCTTTGATATACCCCATACCTGTAGATATTCCAGATTACATACGTATAAACATACAAACACACACACACACACACACACACACACACACACACACACACACACACACACACACACACACACACACATATATATATATATATATATAAATATATATATATATATATATATATATATATATATATTTATATATATTTATATTTATCTTTTGTAGACATTGGTTACTTTGAAGCATGCGAGTGCTTGGAATGACATCATTGCTATAAAGTTTTACATCTCCATATGACCATGCGCGCGTGCATCGAACAGAGCAGCAGTGTGTGGGCGTTAGTCCACTGACTCCCCAATACGTTTCCTTTTTTTATATTTATATTTATTTTTATAGTTTTAGACACAATTCTTATCAAAATCCTTCAAATTGTAATCATCTTCGTTTTTACTTTATCTTTTATTTTTTAATGCTCTTGCTATCATCTGGAAATAGAATACTGTAACTAATCTTTTCATTTATTATGTCGTTGTCATACTGTATAGTACAAAGAATTACAAAGAAGGATCATGCCGACAGGAGACCTTTTGGTCCATAAATAGGTCAGATGCGAGAAAAAACTTAATAATGATAAATAAATAAAAAACTAAAAAAACTATAGCAGCATGAATAATAATAAAATAAATGCATAGGTAATAGTTAACCCATTAAACTCCAATGACAAGATATCTTGTCATTTGGTCAAATAAAGAAAAAAAATCATATAACACCAAAATGTTTGATCAAACACCAGAAAAATATGACGTCAGTCGCTTCGCTGCGAGCGAAGCGAGGATTGACGTCATATTTTTTCTGGTGTTTGATCAAACATTTTGGTGTTATATGATTTTTTGTTTTATTTGACCAAATGACAAGACATCTTGTCATCGGAGTTTTAATGGGTTAAATAATAAACAAACAGGAAAATAGTCAATAATAATAAATTGACAGATAAATAATAATAAATAGAAATAAAGCAAATAATAATGTACAAACAAACAAATAATAATGAATAAAAACAAAGCAAATAATAAACAAACAGACAAATAATAACAAACAAATTATATGTTATTGACGTGACGGCGCCTGTGTCGATTTTTACGGGACTCTGCCTAATAATTCCTTGTCTGACAATCCGTCTATCGCACCTGTTCTCATGAATCGGTGTGAATTTCTTTAAGTCTTTCACCCTCATCAGAAAACTAATTTTCAGGCCTCCTATATGTTCCAATATCTACACAGATCTTTTGTGAAGTACTTTGATAAAGAAAAGACTTTCTCCAGATCCAGATATACACAATCCACCCAACCTTCTGTTACTTGTTGCTCATCGATCGGCTTCGAATAAAAGCTTAACAAATCGGGGACACATATGTTCCCTCTCCTAAAACCGATTTGGCTATCTGGCAAGATAGTCATCTTTCTTAGAAATTTTGTTCATCTGTCTTTCATAGTTCACTAATACAATGTTCCTACCGCTCCTTTTACACGTATCGACTTATTGCCGTGTGCCGTCCAAAACACGACGTCGTGCTCTCAAATAACAATGGGTGTTTATGGACGCTTTCACATGTGATCATAGCGTGTGAAAGCGTCTAGTGAAACCCATGGTTATTGGAGAGCACGACGTCGTGTCGTGGACGGCGCACGGCGAAAAGCCGGTACGTGTGAAACGATCCTTACATGCTTGTCAGGGTCATTGATCTATAAGTAGGGTGTTCCTCCGAGTTTCTTTCTTTGTATATTGGTGTCACATTGGCCCTGTTCTGTTCCCAAGTCACTATCACTTCTTCTCTTCAATATACAATTAGCGCATGAATCGTCTAAAGTTGATTTCTGCATTTCTAAGTGTCTAGTTAGAAATTCTATCTTTTTGGGGCTTGATCTAAGATTTAAATTTTTTATCTAGGTTCTTTGTTAATGTACAAATCTCTTGAATTTCAAATTTGTGTTTTAAGAAGACATCTCTGAAAGTCATGCCTTTCTCTCCTCAAATACATTTTTCTTCGTAAATAGGATCAGAAAGTTTGATTAGTTTAATTTTTTTTTTGTATCTTCATAAGCATTTCCATCTAGTATTAACTTTATGATTCCTTCCCTGTGTGTCAGCTTTCTGTCGTAGATATCTAGAACAGTTTAGGTTTCTCTTTAAAAATATCAGTTAGATTTTTTTTTTTATCAATGTTTCTTCCTCTCTTCGGATCCTTGTGTTGTTGTTGTTGTTGTTGTTATTATTATTATTATTACTATTATTATTATTATTATTATTATTATTATTATTATTATTATTATTATTATTTTTATTATCATTATTATTACTATCATTATTATTATCATTATTATCATTATTATTATTATTATCATTATTAATATTATTATTATTATTATCATTATTATTATCATTATTGTCATTATTGTTATTATTATTATTGTTATTATTATTATTATTATTATTATTATTATTATTATTATTATTATTATTATTATTATCATTATCATTATTATTATTATTATCATTATTATTATTATTATTATTATTATTATTATTATTATTATTATTATTATCATTATTATTATTATTATTATTATTATTATTATTATTATCATTATCATTATTATTATTATCATTATTATTATTATTATTATTATTATTATTATTACTATTATTACTATTATTACTATTATTATATTATTGTTATTATTGTTATTATTGTTATTATTGTTATTATTGTTATTATCATTATCATTATCATTATCATTATCATTATCATTATCATTATCATTATTATTATCATTATTACTATTATCATTATTATTATTTCTTCTTTTCCTCTCCTTTTCCATTTTTTCTGTGCCGTGGTTGCAGTGTGTGTGTGTGTGTGTGTGTGTGTGTGTGTGTGTGTGTGTGTGTGTGTGTGTGTGTGTGTATAATTCACCACAGTTCACCACCGTCTTGGATCACGTGTTGGACTTGCGATCGACAGGTATTACACTCCCGGATGAGAGTTCGGAGTTCACATATGACCGATCTATCGGTAATACTGTGACCTTACACACACACACACACACACACACACACACACACACACACACACACACACACACACACACACACACACACACACACACACACACACACACACACACACAACTCCCCGCCCATGAGAGTTGGAGTGCCAGCTTTCAGCGCAGCGATACTGAAATTATTTCAGCCCTGGCGGGATTCGAACTCGGACCGCTGGAATAGCAGTTACGAACGCTACCACTGCACCATCGAACTGTGTTTTATGTGTGTGTGTGTGTGTGTGTGTGTGTGTGTGCGCACGCGGATGTGTGTGCCTGTGTGGGCTTGTGTGTGTGTGTGTGTGTGTGTGTGTGTGTGTGTGTGTGTGTGTGTGTGTGTGTGTATGTGCTTCCCTTAATTAAGTAAAACCGGCTGGAAACCCCCAGTCCATCAATTAAAGGATTAATATTTTTTCACGTAAATGTTCTATTTTTCTTTTAATCAATTCACTCAATTGAGAAATTATACCTTTGTTTTTCTTTTATGTCTTCCTCTTTCCGTCATTAATTCTAATTTTTCATTTATTTTTTTATGTTTTTGATAGTCTGCTTGTCACTAGTTAGGATATAGTATCTCCTTATAATTTATGCTTTTATCTTTTATATTTTCTTAATATATTTCTTATATTTTTCATATTTTATGTTTTTATATTTTTGTGTATATATATTTGGCATATATTCTTTTAACTTTCTTTATCTTTCTCCTATTCTTAGCTTTACAATCAACACATCCACTTCTTTCATCACTCCTCCCACACTCTCTCTCCACCCCTTCCCCTCCCTCTTCCACCTCCCTCCCTCCTCCACCTCCCTCCCTCCTCCACCTTCCTCCCACTTTCGTACCTCCTCCCCCTCCCCCCACACACCCTTGGCCGCACCCAACGTTGAAGTCTCCTTCATTCCATCTTATCTCTCTGACTTCTGAATTCTTATCTCATCCTCTCGTTTTGCATATATGAATACAAGTCCTTCTCGAACGGGCACATAATCCTTTCACTCGAGGCAGACCGTCGAGGGCGTCGTATCTCCTGCCCCATCTCACTCTCCAAGTGGAGAATCCAGCCACCTCATAAGTAAATGTATTGGAATTGTATTACATGTGTATGGCCTGGAACGCGTTTGCTTGTATAAGTGTTTGTAGTGTGTATACGTACGTAGTCTGTTCGAGTAGGTAATGGGTCTTGAGAACATTGATTGAGGTACAGCGTACAAACACAGTTGGCTCCCCTTATACGTGGTTCAGAGATGTGGCCAGGAGTATATCGTAAATCTACGATATGGTTGAATATTTTCTACATCGTAAAGTCGTGCGTATCGTAAATGTCTGTCGGAAAGTAATGCGCTTGGATTAGTACAGTTTTATAGGAGATACTAAATGATGTACTTGCAAGTGAAGCTAATTGTATGTACACATGCATGCGTGCAAGCTTACACGGACGCACGCACACACGCACGCAAGCACGCACACACACACACACACACACACACACACACACACACACACACACACACACACACACACACACACACACACACACACACACACACACACACACACACACACACGCACGGACGCACACACACACAAAGGTAAAAAAAAAATCTACTTATTAAAGGTTAGTATCACAAACTAGTATGGCTGAGAACGACGAATAAGATTCTTTTAGGCGAAGGACAGTGTGTCTAAGCGTCACTTCGGTTTCCGCTGAGGTCCTGCGATGGAGTCACAGATATCGAACAGGAAATGGGTGGAGGGCGTTTGTTTGGATTTCGAAAAAGTATTTGCAACGACATGCAACGGGTACAGAGGGGTTTCCTAGATGTCTTCCCTCACTCTAGAAGGCCCATGTCATTGTCCCCGTCTTCCCCCCCCCTTACCCCACGGGGTCCTAACCAGTTTCAGACGAGGGATCGTCTTGACGTTAGATGTCCTTGCTGAGGACGGGCATCCCGAAGGTGGATGCACCTCCAAAGGTCGGAGTGTCCCTCCTTCCACC
>NC_134779.1:57234997-57242497 GCF_046742065.1 Oratosquilla oratoria
GGCCCTGGCCACGAGGGACGGAGTGCCCGGATGATCAATCACGCGTCAATTCCCGGACTCATCCATCATCCGTCCGGACCGGAGTCTGCACCCTAGTAGGGGGCAGTGTCTGAATGGTCTGTCATCTTGAAGGGATTGCTGTAACATGGTGGGGTGGGGCTGTCGCTAGTGGGGGGGGGGGTGGTGGGGGTGGGGGTAGGGGGGGGGGGTGTGCGGGTGTGGGAGTGTGTGGGTGGGGGAGGGGTGAGGGGGGGTGGGGGGTGGGGAGGGAGGTGGTGGGGTGGTGGGGACCCGCGGGGGGTGGGGCTGATGCGTTGATTATCGTTATGTTCGGAACTTGATGGGGAAGAGTTCAGAGAAAAGGAGGAAAAAATAGCCGGAGAAAAGAGACGAGAAAAGAGGAAAGGGAAGGAAGGGGAATGGACGGGAAGGAAGAGGGAAGGAAGGGAAAGGAGGGTGGCGGAAGGGACGGAGAGGGAAAGGGGAATGTAAGGGACGGCGAAGCGGGGAGGAACAGCAAAGGATGGTAAGGCGTACAAGGACAAGCAGGGACAGGAACGGGAGGGCAAGGAAAGGTAAAAGTGATTACAGTGGTGGACAGTGGCAAGAGAAGGGGAAGTAAAGGACGGATGGGAAGGGGAGGGAAGGAACGGGAGGAGGGAAGGAAGGGGCGGAAGCGGGGGCCGGGGGAAGGTAGGGGGGCGGGGGGAGGCAGATTAGAGAAGGGTAAGGAAGAGTCTAAGGCAAGACAAGGGGGAAGAAGGAGAATACATAGAGAAGGTGAAGAATGAGGATAGGAGGGAGGAGGAGGCAGGAAGAGAGGGAGAAATAAAGAAAGTGAGAAGGAAGGAGCGGGAGCCAGGAAAGACAGGAATGAAGGAAAGAATAAAAGGAAAGACCGATATAGAGAGCAAGAGGGCACGCCAGGGCATGCTCGACGGCCCTGCGGCAGGATTCCCCTCCCTCTCTCTCCTCTCTCCCCTCCCCTCTCCCTCTCGTCTCCTCTCGTCTCCTCTCCTCTCCTCTCCTCTCCTCTCCTCCCCTCTCCTCTCCTCTCCTCTCCTCTCCTCTCGTCCCCTCTCCTCTCCCCCCTATCCTCTCCTCCACCCTCTCCCCTCTCCTCTCCTCCCCTCTCCTCTCCTCCCCTCCCCTCTCCTCACCTCCCCTCTCCTCACCTCCTCTCTCCTCACCTCCCCTCTCCTCTCTTCCCCTCCCCTCTCCTCCCTCTCCTCTCCTCTCCTCTCCTCACCTCACCTCTCCTCACCTCTCCTCTCCTCACCTCTCCTCTCCTCTCCTCTCCTCTCGTCTTCCCTGCCCTTCCCCGGGACTCTGCCCACCTAAGAGCTGCAAGGCCGCCGAAGGGCCCAAATCTTAGCAGATTCTTCAAAAATCACAGAAAAAAAAAAAAAAAATCGAATTTTTTTCCAGAGCGCCGATGTTCCCCCCCTCTTACTTCCTCTTCCATTCCTCTTCCTCCTACTGCCTTCCCACTTCCTCCTTTTTCTCCTCCTCTTCATCTCCGCCTCTTAAAATCGTCTTTCTTTCCCTTTGTTTCCTCTCCACCCTCATTGATCCTCTCCTTCTCCTCCTCCTCTTCCTATACCTCCTCTTCCTCTCCCTCCTCCTCCTCCGGCTCTCCTCCCATCTACCGCTATTCCTGACCCTCCTCTTCCTCTTCCTCCTCTTCACTCTCCTCTTTCCCTTCATTTTTCTTGTCCTCCTGATCTTTCTGATCCTCCTCTCCCATTCTCTCTTCCTCTCCGCCTCCTCCTCCTCCTCCTCCTCCTCCTCCTCCTCCTCCTCTTCGTGGACCGCCAAGATGAATCGCGGGCATGATGGATGGCGACTCTGCTCTCAGAGGACCAACAAAGCTGCGGTGTCAAATACGGTGTTCCCTGAGCAATACACACCATCCCAGATGGACGAGGAAGCACGGAGGGAGGGAAGGGGGGGAGGGAAAGAAGGGAGGGAAAGGAGGGAAAGGGAGAGAAGGAGGGGAGGAAAGGATGTGGAGGGAGGGAAAGGAAGGTAGGAGAGGGAGGCAAAGGGAAGAGGGGAGAGAAAGAGGGGAGGGAAAGGAGGGAAAGGAAGAGAAAGAGGGGAGGGAAGGATGTGGAGGGAGGGAAAGGAAGGTAGGAGAGGGAGGCAAGGGGGAGGGGGGAGGGAAAGAAGGGAGGGAAAGGAGGGAAAGGAAGAGAAAGAGGGGAGGGAAGGATGTGGAGGGAGGGAAAGGAAGGGAGGAGAGGGAGAGAAAGGGGAGGGAGGGAGGGAGGGAGGGAGGGAGGGAGGAAGGAAAGGGATGGGAGGGAGGGAAAGAAGTGAGGGAAATGAGGGAAAGGAAGGTAGGAGAGGGAGGGAATGGGGAGGGAGGGAAGGGAGAGGGAGGGAGGGAGGGAAAGGAAGAGAAGGAAGGGAGGAAAGAAAGGAGGTAGGGGAAGAAAAGGAAGAGAAGGAGGGGAGGGAAGGATGTGGAGGGAGGGAAAGGAAGGTAGGAGAGGGAAGGAAGGAGGAAGCAGGGAGGGAGGGAGGGGGAGGGAAAGGAAAAATAGGTAGAGAAGAAAGGGAGGGAAGGGTGTGGAGGAAAGTAAAGGAAGGTAGGAGAGGGAGGAAGGGAGAGGGAGGGAGGGAAGAATGGAGGGAAAGGAAGAGAAGGAAGGGAGGGAAGGGTGTGGAGGGAGGGAAAGGAAGGTAGGAGAGGGAAAGAAAGGAGAAGGGGGAAGGAAAGGAAAGGAAAGGGAAAAGAAGAGAAGGGAAGGGAAAGGAAGAGAAGGGAAGAGAAGGGAAGGGAAGAGAAGGAAGGGAAGGGAAGGGAAGGGAGGGTGTGGTTGGCAGACTGGCTGAATGATTGAATTAATGCCGTAATGAATAAATGATCATTTGAATGAATGAATGAATGGGGTTGGCACAGGATCATCTGGTCCTGGGACTCAATCCATCAGTCCATCAATAATGGTCAACTCTTAGCTAGAATTGACGTCAACTCTTAGCTAGAATTGACACTCCCCCATGGGTGACGCTAGTGGCCTAATCGGAAGCGTGCTGGTCTCGTATTCGCTAACTTGTGCGTTCGAATCCCGCACTTCTCTCCGGTTCCCAGCAGTGACTGTTTATTACTTGCCCTAACAATCCCCAAGGCGCATAAGAGGACAAAGATGGCGGCTTCGGCCGCAGCTACTCAGCGCCTCCTGGTGTAGGCCTCTCAATTTGTACCCTTCCTCGTCTTCCTCCCTCGTCGTCGTCTCTCTCTCTCTTTCTCTCTCTCTCTCTCTCCCCACCCCTCTCTCCCTCTCTCTCTCTCTCTCTCTCTCTCTCTCACTCTCTCTCTCTCTCTCTCTCTCTCTCTCTCTCTCTCTCTCTCTCTCTCTCTCTCTCTCTCTCTCTCTCTCTCTCTCTCTCTCTCTCTGACTCTCTCTCTCTCTCTCTCTCTCTCTCTCTCTCTCTCTCTCTCTCTCTCTCTCTCTCTCTCTCTCTCTCTCTCTCTCTCTCTCTCTCTCTCTCTCTCTCTCTCTCTCTCTCTCTCTCTCTCTCGAAGTAAATAGGTGACACACCTTTCGAAATATTTTCCAGTATATCTGTAAAAAAACTAGAACATTGTTGTGACTTATCTTAAGCTTTTTCTCTTAGAACTCTAGATTTTCAGAACTGAATCGAGATGTGAGGACCTTTAATTCCTATAATATATATATTTCTAAATACTAGGAATCTATATATTAGTATCCTTTCTGACTGAGTGAATAGAAATGTAAAAAAAAAATGTAAATGATTTACATGAATGTCGTCAAAGACAAGAAAATGCCAAACCTAGAACCTAATTAAAAATCTTAAAATATACTGTATATATATATATAGATATGTATTTATATATATATGTATATATATGTATTTATATATATGTATTTATATCTATATATATATGTATATAGTTATATATATATATATGTATGTATGTAGTTTTATATATATATATATACACACATATATATATATATATGTAGTTATATATATATATGTATATATATATATATGTGTATATGTATATATATAAATACTCAGTTGCCAAACCGTTTAATAGTTTTAATTCCAGTAATAAACCTTGCAATTGATTTTAACTAAAACAACATCTTGATATTGACGTTACCAGATGTAAGATGTCGCTCAACAAATCCTGTCGTATTCCTTTCTCGATCTTGATCTTTCTGTCATCATAAAAAAAAAGAATACAAGATTTGTGTGTGTGGGGCACCCATGCTGTGGATGTACTGTGTCTTGCTGCATTGCTATTCAATCGGGCAGTGGACGGGAGACAGGGATGTCCCTTCATCCAAGAGGAGCTAAGATGAGAGGGAAACAAATGGGTGGTGGATGAGAGTGGAATCGATGTATGCCTTAGATGGGTACCTCTCTTATGAGGGGGAAAGAGCCTATGGTGTATATATATATATATATATATATATATATATATATATATATATATATATATACATATATATGTGTATATATATGCATATATATATATATACATATATGTATACATATATATATACATATATACATATATGTATATAAAATATATATATATATATATATATACTGTGTGTGTGTGTGTGTGTGTGTGTTTGTATGTATTTTTATGTAATTGAATTCCATTATTAACCTATTGCATAAATGTTCTATGGAACCCTCACGTTGTGGTCATTTGTCACTATGGCCGACATTATTTATTCATTTATTTATTTATTTACTCATTGATCTATCTATTGATTTATTTACTTATTAATTTATTTATTGACATATTTATTCATAATGCTTGGGCTTTTCAACGAACGGGTGATATACTTCAATGTTCTTTAACGAGTCTCTGCCATGTTAGACTGAACAGACCCTAGCTCCCAACTCGTGACGTCATTGCTGGATCCTACCAATTGTCCGGAAGTGCGATGACGTCATCTCTCCCGGCTTCGGTTCCGGGTCGCTGACTCGATATCGGGTCACACGAAGGTGTGAATAGATATCCGAAAATAGTAACGAAGTAATGCATGGTTGAATAGATAAATGAATGAATGAATAATGTAAGTAATGAATAGTTAGTTGAATGAGTGAGAATAGATGAATGAATGAATGAATCAATAAATTAATTATTTCAGAAATTAATTAATCATGTACGTAATAAATGACGTAAGAAAGAAATGAACGATATGAGTAATAAATACACGGATGAATGAATACTTGAATGAATGGATGAGTGAATGAGTGAATAAATGAATGATGTAAGTAATGAGTGAATTAATGGTTCAATGAATGTTTGAATGAATGGATGGATGAATGGATGAATTAAAAATTGATGGATTGATTTGACTGATTTTCTGGTTGACTGAATGAATGAATATGTGATTGTTTAAAAGATTGACTGAATTATCTATATGTTTATTTATTCATTGAATAAATGAATAAGTAGTTGAATGAGTAGATGAACGAACGAATAGATGAAGGACTGAGTTGATAAATTGATGTATGACTGAGTGAGTGGATGAATGAATGAAGAAAGGAAAGAAAGACTGAATGCAAGAATGGATGTATGGCTGCATGGGTGAATGAATGAATGAATGAATGAATGAGTGATTGAGTGAATGAATGAATGAATGAATGAATGAATGAATGAATGAATGAATGAATGAATGAATGAATAAGTGATTGAGGGACTGACTGAATGAATGAGTGAATGAATGAATGAATGAATGAATGAATGAATGAATGAGTGATTGAGGGACTGACTGAATGAATTAATGAATGTATGTCTGCCTGCGTGAATGAATGATTGAACAATTGAATAATTTATTACAAATGTGAATGAAATAAACAATGAATAAAAATGAAGGAAGGAACAAATTAAATGTTTTGACTGCCGTCAGGCGATTTAATTCAGCTCTGAAGACCCTCTGGGTCCGAAAGAGGTTTATTAATATCCTGACCCTCACTTTAAAGTCTTTCTTCTGGTTAATGCTGATGGGTCTGAGGACGATCAGATCCCCCTTTGGCAACGGGTAGAAACAACTTCGCCAACCGTGTAGTTAATGAATGGAATAAACTTCCTACAGAGGTAGTGGAATGTAGTTGAGTTCAAAGTTTTAAGATTCGTTTAGATAAACACCTAAACAATATGCTGTAATGCCTGCCATTTATTTTATATTATTTATTTATTTTTCATTATTTGTCTGTTTGTTTATTATTATTTACTTGATTCTCATTTATCATTATCTATCTGTCAAATTATTATTATCTACTATTTCCCTGTTTGTTTATTATATAACTATACCTATGCTTTATTTGATTTATTATTATTTATATTATCATTATTTTTATTTATCTATTGATCATTATTATAATTTTTTTCGCATGCGATCTACTTATGGACCAAAAGGTCTCCTGTTGATATGCTCCTCCTTTGTAATCCTTTGTAATCCTTTTGAATAGGGACCACCCTCAACTGAGTAAACTTCTCTGCTGTGGAAAAACGAAATAGAGTAAATAAAAACATAATAAAACAAGATAAAGCGAAATGAAATGAAACGAAATAAGATAGAATAAGATTAAATATAATAAAAAAGAAATTGTCATCCAATCCGACCCCTTCCCAACCGGCGACGACCCTTCCAATCGTGCTTCGTATGGCATGGGTCCGGGTTCGAATCCAGCAAATGCCGGTAACTTTTACTTGTCCTGGAAGTCCTAGCATATGGGGCAAAGGTGACACACTCAGTCACGGTTATCTAATAGTGTGAGACCTTCAGCCTTCGACTTGACTTCCGATGTGACTCAAGAGTTGTGTGCAATTTTCGAGAAGAAAATCCAAAATCGTCTAAAAAAAAAAAAAAAAGGGGGGGGTTACCAGTAGGCATTTTGGAGAAGGTTAATCCACCACCTGTGCCCTTTGTACTCAGACAACTGGCGTTAGTGGTAGTTACCCATCCCATAAAGTCCGGACCAGGAGAGCCAGTATATGTAATCAATTGACTTCTACTTCCCTCTTTTAATGACTTATTCCCCCGTATCTCTCTTCCATTCTCCTCCCCCTCTCTCTCTCTCTCTCTTTTTCTCTCTCTTATTTTTCTACTTTGTTTTGCTCTCTCTCTGTCTCTCACAAACCTGCCAACCCGGTTGTTAGATTAAAAAAAAAAAAAAAAAAATGGCGATGAGTTATACCACAACCGACGGGAAAATATATTCGCTTAATTGAAACCTTGTAATTCGGGCGCTTAGATCCATCTTCCCCTGAAAGTCTCACATCCTCCGGTTCCGGGCAAGAAGGGCGCGTGCCCAAGGGGCCTCGTGTATTGGGGCTACGTTTCTTGGCGTGTCCTTCAAATTAATTGGCTGGAGTTAGTTATTTCGGGCGTGTCATTTTGCAAAGAGCCAGCGAGATGGATCAGACCGTAGGGAGGGAGGAAATGGGGAGGGGGAGGGAAGAGAGGGGAAAGGGAGGGGGAGGCGAGGGTAAAGAAG
>NC_134779.1:57254997-57257497 GCF_046742065.1 Oratosquilla oratoria
TCCTTCCCTCTCCTCCCACCCTCCCTCCATCCCTTCCCTCCCTTAACCTCCTCTCCCCTACCCTTCCTTCCCCTGCCCTACCCTCTCCTTCCCTCCCTCCCACCCTCCTTCCATCCCTTCCCCTCCCTTAACCTCCTCTCCCCTTCCCTTCCTTCCCATCCCCTACCCTCTCCTTCCCTCTCTCCCACCCTCCCTCCATCCCTTCCCCTCCCTTAACCTCCTCTCCCCTCCCCTTCCTTCCCCTCCCCTACCCTCTCCTTCCCTCTCTCCCACCTTCCCTCCCATCCCTTCCCTCCCTTAACCTCCTCTCCCCTCCCCTTCCTTCCCAACCCCCACCCGCTCCTTCCCTCTCTCCCACCCTCCCCTCCATCCCTTCCTCTCCCTTAACCTCCTCTCTCCTTCCCTTCCTTCCATTCCCTACCCTCTCCCTCCCTCTCTCCCACCCTCCCTCCATCCCTTCCCCTCCCTTACCCTTCTTTCCCCTTCCCTACCCTCTCCTTCCCTCCCTCCCACCCTCCCTCCATCCCTTCCCCTCCCTTAACCTCCTCTCCCCTCCCCTTCCTTCCAATCCCCTACCCTCTCCTTCCCTCTCTCCCACCCTCCCTCCTACCCCTTCCCCTCCCTCAACCTCCTCTCCCCTCCCCTACCCTCTCCTTCCCTCCCTCCCACCCTCCCTCCATCCCTTCCCCTCCCTCAACCTCCTCTCCCCTCCCCTTCCTTCCCATCCCCTACCCTCTCCTTCCCTCTCTCCCACCCTCCCTCCAACCCTTCCCCCTCCCCTCCCTGGAGGGTCCAGAACTGTTCTTCCAGTCCCTTTAACCTTCACGCAAGCGCGTAGTATTACTTGGCCGGGCCTCGCAACCAGCTCTGGACCCAATAAGGTTGCGTGTTGTCCGGGGTAGAAGCTCTCCCCGGCCGTGGACACGAGAGAGGGTGCGGCGTGGTGGGGCTGTCTGTGCGTGTAGCGAAAGAGGTCGTGCAGAACGAGGGGGGGAGGGCGCTTGCTTACGCCTTGACGACCTGTCGTTCTGAAAGGCACCGTGGGCAAAAAAAAAAAAAAAAAAAAAAAAAAAAAAAAAAAAAAAAAATATATATATATATATATATATATATATATATATATATATATATATATATATATATATATATATACATAGAATAAATAAACGAATACACAAATGATAATAAATAAATATGTATGTAGAAAAAATAATGAAATGCAGATGGATCATTCGTATTTTTATTCTGGTTAACGTTAGGCAAATGGAATATATTACTAATGACTAAGCCTATTACATCAAGAGTTTATTGATATATACCGGATATGTATATATATATACATATATATATATATATATATATATATATACATATATATACGACACAAATACAGGAGAAAAATATATCGTCATATAGTTATATTTTTCTCCCATGGTTGCGTCGCATACATACCTTACGGTGAAATGAGGCCTCTGCATGCATATAAAATGTGATAAAATGACGCACAGTCAAGGTTTCGAGTCCAAGTGGTAGATTTGTTTTACCCAATAGTCTAAATCTTCACACTCTTGTCGAATGGCTCTCGTTGATAAGAGATTCGGTGAGTTTCGAAGTGTTTCTTTCAAATGTCCGTCGTAGCGTGATGCGTAGCGTCTTGTCTTAGGATAAAACGACCCACATTCATGGATTTGATTTGTTTATTCCAGTTGTCAAAAAATTCACACACACACACACACACACACACACACACACACACACACACACACACACACACACACACACACACACACACACACACACACACACACACACACACACACACACACACTGTATATATATATATATGTATATATATATATATATACATATATATATATATATAAATCTATAAATATATACATACATATATGTGCTATAAAAACACTAGGAGCGTGTACAAATGCGTAAGTAACCACTAGGAAAAGTAAACTAACGAAACAGAGCGCTTTCGTATAATTACATCTTCAGTGCAGATACAAAGAAGGAATTAGTAGAAATAGTTGTAATAGTAATGGTAACAATAGCAATAGTAAAAGTAGTAGTAATGATAGTAATAGTATTTGTGAAGGGAACCATTTCTGCGCATGTCGCTATGCATTTGTTCACGTGGGCATTACTATGAAGGTGACGCTCATTACATCGACATTCTCGTCGGTGATTTCGAGGTGAAAATGTTGTCAAGACTTAGGTCCCTGCCCAGGTGATGTTTTGGTTTTCACACTAAAAGGCTTGGAGCACTAATGTTGAAATGTTTCACACTAAAACTCCGTGGATTGTCGTAATCATGTATTTCAACCTGGGAGTATATTACAAATATTCATACAAAAATCCACATTATACATAATAACGTGAAAAGTATTGAAACCATCAACCAAAACAAAAGCACTTGTGCAGCTTACATTGAAATCAGAATGAGCATTATCCTCTAAATTCCTATATAATAAATGTTTTGAATAATCGT
>NC_134779.1:57264997-57267497 GCF_046742065.1 Oratosquilla oratoria
TCAACGGCACGCGAATAGACATCTCTTGAATTATATATTATTATATTCTGGTGACGGTAAGTGATTTTATTCAAACGAGTAAAGGGGTAACCTCACACCCCAATTAGGGTAATTAGTTCATGTTTTCCCTCGAGAAAGATTCTAGTTTAGGAGTCTGGATAAGGGGGAGGAGTTAACAAAGAAATACAAGCCAATCATAGCTCTTCATTCCAATGACGTCACACTGGCTTCTCCCCTTTTCCTATCCGCCTTCCCCTGCCCTTGTCTGTGATTGGCCGATACGGCATCCAACAGATGATGAGGAGCTGTAGATTGGCTGAACTTCTTCCCTGTCCGAATATTTCGTCCAATCACAGAGCGACACGTGAGTCTGGTGGGCGTGGCCGTTTTAGCCTATCGGAAATGAACAGCTACAATTCGCAATGTCCGAGGTGTAGTATCGACCTGAGGACCACGAAGGCTTAGTTTCTTTCCCTAACATATAATCCTTAGCTTAGAAATATTTTCTAAGTGAGATACTCCCAGATACCAAATAGCTACTAACTTGATAATAGATTTTTACTCTAAAGACAGTATAATACATGAACTTTTTTCTGGCTAGAGAAAAGCGATTTTTATGCAGTCGAGGGGACGGCCCCCACCATGAAGGAGATCCTGATCGAGCGGGACCCCCTCTCCCCCACCCTACCCATCCAGCTTTGGATAGACGCGATCTAGTCCGTAGTCAGCCAGAAGAAAATATATAAAGTGTGCCACATTTTTTATCTTATTTACTACCTCCTCCTTCTCCTTCTCCTCCAACTCATCTTTTCTCTCCTCCTCCTCCTCCTCCTCATCTTCCTCCTACTCCTTCTCCTCCTCCTCCTCCTCCTCCTCCTCCCTTCCTCCTCCTCCTCATCTCCCTCCTTCTCCTCTTTTTCTTCCTTCTCTCTTTATTCTTCTTTTCCCTTCCCCCACAAACTTTTCTTTCTTTTTTCTTTCCTTCTCCCTTCCTCTTCTCTTTAATGCTCTCTTTTTTCTCCCTCCCCTGCTCTTTTTCACCCCTACTCTCCCTCTCCCTCTTGTTTCTTCCTATCCCTCCTTTCCCCCTCTCTCCCACTACAGAACTTCTTCCTCTTCTTCGTCCTTTTATTCTTGTTACTTTTTCTCCTCCTCTTCCTCCTCCTCCTCCTCCTGCTTCTCCTCCTCCTCCTCCTTCTTCTTCCTTTTTTCTTTTCCTTCTTTGCCTTCTCCTTTTCCTCCCACTCCTCCTTCTCCTCCTACCCTCCTCTTCTTTTCCTCCTTAGCCATCATCTCCTGTTCCTTCTTCTTCTTATCCTCTTTTTCCTCCTCCTCCTGGTTTATCTTCTCTTTTTCCTCCTCCTCCCTCTCCTTCTACTCTTACTCATTTTCCTCTTCCTCCTCCTCCTCCTCCTCCTCCTCCTCCTCCTCCTACTCCTCCTCTTCCTTCTTTTCCCCCCTCCTCCTCCTCCTTCTTCTTCTCCTCATCCTCCCTTCTTCCTTCCTTTTCTCCTCCAGCACTTCCTTTTCCTTTTTCTTCTCCTCCTCCTCCCATCTTCCTTCTTTTTCTCCTCCGCCATCTCTTCCTCCTCCCCCTTGTAAATTTAACATTAATGTAGTTTTTAACAATAAGAACACTGTAAGACAATTACTCATAAATAATTCTGTCAATAGTGATAAAGGGTGTGTGTACAAAATACCTTGTAAATCATGCAATCAGTTTTATGTTGGTCAGACTGCTAAAACACTCAAAACACGAATCAATCAACACAAGAAATACGTTAGAGAGGGAAACCAATCTAGCGGTATATTCAACCACATGAACCATTTTAACCACCCAGTTGACTGGGATAACGCTAAAGTCATCATATACAACAACAACATAACAGAAAGAAATTAAATTGAATGAAGTTTGATCAAATCTAGTAAGGGGATAAATGTTAATCTTCATCAAGGTTTGTACAAATCAGATAGTTATATTTCTCATGAAATTTCAAAATTATTTAAATTATAATATAAATTATGAGCAGTTGTCCCATACCAGGACGGTTCAAACGTCCGTCACATGTACTTCTTCCACTACCTCTCCGAATGCCTTCTTTACTATGTCATATATTCTGTACCTTGTTAGTTCATTTCATAATTCCTTCTTTGTATCTGCACTGCTTCGTTAGTTTACTTTTCCTAGTGGTTACTTACGCATACATATACATATATATGTATATATATAAGAATATATATATATATATGTATATTGATAAGTATTTTAGACAAATTATTTGGATGATGGAGAACATATATACAGGGGAAGGCTCGGAACCCTATACACTCTAACGTTTCGTTCGCGTAGAACTTCTTCAGAGAGTGTATGTAGAACTGCAATTGGAGTTTATGTACTAAATCTAATTATCTTTTTGGACACTTGGGAAAGGTCGTTTTTCTGGCGTGTTTTAGAATTAAAATACTAGTTTCTTTAGCTAAATTGATAAACCCTCCTCGA
>NC_134779.1:57284997-57287497 GCF_046742065.1 Oratosquilla oratoria
GAAGAGGAAAGAGAGGACAATAATCGCTGTAGAAATAATTGCTATGGGAAGGGGAAAAGGCACACACGCATGTGTACATATGGGAACACATGTCCACATGATTCAGATGTATAACGTACACGCGCGTACACACGCACACGCACACACATACACACACACACACACACACACACACACACACACACACACACACACACACACACACACACACACACACACACACACACACACACACACACACACACACACACACACACACACACACACACACACACACACACACACACACACACACACACACACACACACACACACACACACACACACACACTTGGGTACAGTACAACACAAAAGTTATGTTCCATTCCCGGGATTTTGTAAATCAAATAGTATATATTTTCTGCACTGGTAGAATCTCATTCTTAGGATAATCCTCGTATTATAAGCTAATTAAAGGTTAGAAACTACACCATGTTTTTCTAAGAAAAGATATATGTAAATAGTTTCACTTAGAATAGGTGATAATACAATGGGACAGCTTACTATAAAGTTCAAAGATGCAAGTTCTTGGACTTTGAATCTAAGTTTAAACACAGTACAAAGCTCTTTTGTTATGATTCCGGTAACTACTTCACAACAATTACCAACTTCACCTCACCCTCACCCACTCCCGCCGCAAACAACCCTCACGGAGCTGAGGAGGGTGGCAGGGTGAGGGGAGGAAGGTAGTCACTCTGTCAATTACACCCTGATTAAAATCAATTGGTATATATGTAACAATGGACTCACCTCGTGTCAGTGGAAAATTGCAAAGCTGGAAAACTACACGCCGGTTACGGTGAAACTGCCAAAGCGTATCACAGTAAGTTATACCAAGGATATTGTGTTTATGAAAACAGATTTGAAAATGATTGACGCACAGATTGTGGTGTATATGTCCTGGGACGGAGTTCAAACGAGCGCCCAATTTCACAATGTGATTTCAAAATTACAGAAGAGTTCTGGACTTGAAGAACTGAATGGAACCGAAGAAATTGGGGATGAAATTCCCCTCCCCCACAAAAAAAAAAAAAAAAAAAAATGTAGGAGCGAGGTCGCGTGTCCAGGTCAGGTCACGTGAGGATTTCGTGCGTAGAAAACGGGCAGTGGTTGAGAACAAATTTGTCGAATGGGAAATGTGAAGTGGGAATAGTTACTATGTATGTAAGGAACAAACATATTTTGAATTTCTTGTCTCATACTATGGCATATTTCTTCTTACATATATTTTTTTTATATTTGGATCTGTGGTTTAGGTTTGGGTGTTCGCAGTTTTGTATTTGAGTCCTTCAAGAAAAAAAATAAGATAAAAATAGATAAATAAATAAAATAAAATAAAAATTACAACAAGGGAGTAAGGAACCTAATACGCCAGGAGGCGCTGAGTAGCTCCGGCCGAGGCCGTCGACTTTGTCCTATGTATATGCGCTTTGGGGAATGCTGGGGCAGGTAACAGTCACTGCTGGGAATCGAACAGGAGTGCAGGATTCGAACCCGCAACTAAGCGAGTGCGAGAGCAGCACGCTTCCGATGGCGCCACCAGCGCACATTAATAACGACGATAACAGAAATAAGTAATAACAGTTATATAAAGATATAAATAACGACTTGCTGGGAACTGAGCAGGGAGGAGGGGGGGGGACCTCAGCAAGGGCCCTAACGCCTCTTTGATGATAATGCACCCGCCCAAATCACCAGCTGTTCTAGTTAATGGGATCACGCAGGAGTAGAAAGCCTCTGGTGACGTCATATGTCTTCCGGTGACGTCAGATGTCTTCCGGTGACGTCACAGATCCTCTGGCGACGTCACAGATCCTCTAATGACGTCACATATCTTCAGGTGACGTCACATATCTGGTGACGTCACAGATCCTATGGTGACGTCACAGCCTCTGGGAACGTCACAGATTCTTTGGTGACGTCATGTATATTTAGGTGACATCATAGATCTCTGGTGACATCATAGGTCGTTTATGGCTTCTTATGACATCATTGATCTGAGTGACGTCATAGGGCGATTGATGGCATCATAGGTTTTGATGACGTCATAGGGGGTCCTGATGACGTCACGTGAGTCTTGATAACGTTATGGACACTGTAGATAACCCTAAAGGCTCTGATGACATCACAAAGATATCTATGACGTCAGAATTCGTCTGAGGAATCGCCTGGTTTTAATTGATAGAAGACTTCTGATCGCCTGACCTTTGTTGACATTACAGGGTCCGTACTGACGTCATGACGTCACTTCTAGATTGATTGCCAGGCGTTCTTAGGTCACTTTTGTTGTAATTAGAAGACGAGGGTGTTCTATGACGTTTTAATGAGGTCATTATATTCAACAGGTAGTGAGGTCATCAACATGATATCAGTCTCATAATGAGATATGATGTTATACAAATGTTATACAACATTTTGTCATGACGATGACCTGAAGTGACCTGTCGATGACCTGAGGTGA
>NC_134779.1:57297497-57309997 GCF_046742065.1 Oratosquilla oratoria
TGTGTCTGTCTCTCTTTCTCTGCCTCTTTCTCTCCTTCTGCCTTTCTGCCTTTCTTTCTCTCTGTCTCTCTCCCTCTGTCTGTCTGTCTCTGTCTCTCTCTCTCTCTGTCTGCCTCTGTCTCTCTCTCTCTCTATCTCTTCTCTCTCTCTCTCTCTCTCTCTCTCTCTCTCTCTCTCTCTCTCTCTCTCTCTCTCTCTCTCTCTCTCTCTCTCTCTCTCTCTCTCTCCATCTCTTCTCTCTCTCTCTCTCTCTCTCTCTCTCTCTCTCTCTCTCTCTCTCTACGTCTCTCTCGCTCTGTGTGTGCGTGTATATACATATATATATATATATACATATATATATGTATATACATATATATATGTGTGTGTGTGTATATATATATATATATACATATGTGTAAATATATATATACACATGTGTATATATATATATGTGTATATATATGTGTATATATATATGTGTATATATATGTGTATACATGTGTGTATACATATGTGTATACATATGTGTATACATATGTGTATACATATGTGTATACATATGTATATATATATGTATATATATGTGTATATATATGTGTATATATATGTGTATATATATATATATATTTCTCTTCACAAAAAGAGAACTCCGACGCCGTCCACGAAGGAGGTAGTTATGGTAGTTATGTAATCACCGTTCTGTCAAATTGTAATTCGACATGACCGTATCTAGTTGTTCGTCTGTCTGTGTGTGTCTCGTTAAGCAGGTTCCTTTACTTCCGTATATTTGCATAATTGTTCTTTTTTTTAGGTTTTATTTTTCATTTTATATCCTATCTATTTTTTTTCATTCATTTGCTTATCTATTATTTATTTTGTTTTACCTTATCTATTTTTCATAAATTCATTCATTTATTTATCTATTTATTAATTTCTTTATTTGTTTATTCTGTCTCATTTAATAATCTATTTATCTATCTTATTTTGCTTTTGAGGCAAAGTTTACATGAATGTGTCTAATCGCCTGTGTCACTGCTGACAAGAATTTTTTTGTCGTCGGGTCTGTTCTTCCATGTTGTCACCTTCACCCGCCAGGCCTTCTTTTGCTTTACCTCCTTCGCCCGCTAGGCCTTCTTTTGCTTTACCTCCTTCGCCCGCCAGGCCTTCTTTTGCTCTACCTCCTTCGCACGCCAGGTCTTCTTTTGCTCTACCTCCTTCGCACGCCAGGCCTTCTTTTCCCTCTACCTCCTTCGCCCGCCAGGCCTTCTTTTGCTGTACCTCCTTCGCCCGCCAGGCCTTCTTTTGCTGTACCTCCTTCGCCCGCCAGGCCTTCTTTTGCTCTACCTCCTTCGCCCGCCAGGCCTTCTTTTGCTCTACCTCCTTCGCCCGCCAGGCCTTCTTTTGCTCTACCTCCTTCGCCCGCCAGGCCTTCTTTTGCTTTACCTCCTTCGCCCGCCAGGCCTTCTTTTGCTTTACCTCCTTCGCCCGCCAGGCCTTCTTTTGCTCTACCTCCTTCGCCCGCCAGGCCTTCTTTTGCTCTACCTCCTTCGCCCGCCAGGCCTTCTTTTGCTCTACCTCCTTCGCCCGCCAGGCCTTCTTTTGCTCTACCTCCTTCGCCCGCCAGGCCTTCTTTTGCTCTACCTCCTTCGCCCGCCTGGCCTTCTTTTGCTCTACCTCCTTCGCCCGCCAGGCCTTCTTTTGCTCTACCTCCTTCGCCCGCCAGGCCTTCTTTTGTTCTACCTCCTTCACCCACCAGGCCTTCTTTTGCTCTACCTCCTTCGCCCACCAGGCCTTCTTTTGCTCTACCTCCTTCGCCCGCCAGGCCTTCTTTTGCTCTACCTCCTTCGCCCGCCAGGCCTTCTTTTGCTCTACCTCCTTCGCCCGCCAGGC
Source organism: Oratosquilla oratoria (assembly GCF_046742065.1). NCBI lineage: Eukaryota > Metazoa > Arthropoda > Malacostraca > Stomatopoda > Squillidae > Oratosquilla > Oratosquilla oratoria. The sequence goes on from NC_134779.1 coordinate 57,299,370, forward strand.
CTTCTTTTGCTCTACCTCCTTCGCCCGCCAGGCCTTCTTTTGCTTTACCTCCTTCGCCCGCCAGGCCTTCTTTTGCTTTACCTCCTTCGCCCGCCAGGCCTTCTTTTGCGTTACCTCCTTCGCCCGCCTGGCCTTCTTTTGCTCTACCTCCTTCGCCCGCCAGGTCTTCTTTTGCTACACCTCCTTCGCCCGCCAGGCCTTCTTTTGCTCTATCTACTTCGCACGCCAGGCCTTCTTTTGCTTTCTGTAGCTTCCTCTCTCCTTTTCCTTTCCATCGTCTTTTTCTTTTCTTCTATTCTTCTCTCTACTCCTTTCTTCCCTTTTATTTTTCTTTTCTTTTCTTCTCTTTTATTTTGTCTCTTCTGCTCTTCTCCATCTTCGTTGTCTTTTTCTTCTCTTCTCTTCTGTTTTGTTATGATCTCTTTTCCTCTTTTTCTCTTTTCTTCTTTTCTCTTCTCTTCTTGGCTCTTGTCTTTTCTTCTCTTTTCTTGTCTTCTCTTCTCTTCACTTCTCTTCTCTTCACTTCTATTTTCTTCACTTGTCTTCCCTTCTCTTCCCTTCTCTTCTCTTCTCTTCTTTTCTCTCCATTTCTCTTCTCTTTTCTTCTCTTTTCTTCTCTTCTCTTCTCTTCTCTTATTTTCTCTCAATTTCTCTTCTCTTTTCTTCTCTTTTCTTCTCTTCTCTTCTCTTTCTTTCTCTTCTCTTAGCTCCTCCTCACTCTTCGCTTTTCCTTTCCTTACTCGTACCTCTCCCCACCTCCTCCCCTCCTCTCCCCTTCCCTCCTCTTCATCTCCATTTTCCTTTTCCTCCTTCCCCCTTTACTCCCTTTTTCTTCCTTCCTCCTCCCCCTCTTCCCCTTTTCACACCTTCCCTCCTCTCTCTCTCTCCCATTTCTCTCTCCCTTCCCCTCTCCCTCTCCACTCCCTTCTCCTCCTCACCCACCCTTCCCTTCTCCTTTTCCCCCTCTTCCTCTTTTTCTCATCTCCTCCCCATCTCCTCTCATTTTCCCCTCCTCCCTCTCTTCCTCCCTACCCTCCTCCCTCTCTTCCTCCCTCCCCTTCTCCCTCCTCCAGTCTTTCTCCCCATCTTTCCTCTCCCCATCTCCGTCCTCTTCCCCTCCTTTCTCCCTTTCCCCTATTCCCATCTCTCTCCCCCTTCCCCTCCTCCCTCCCCCACTTCCCTTTCTCCCTCCCCTTCCCCCTCCCCCTTCCCCCTCCGCCTTTCCCCTTAACTCTCCCCATCACCCTCCCCTTCCCCCTCCTTCCTCCCCCTCCCCTCTCTCCCTCCCCTTCCCCCCTCTCCCCTCCACCTTCCCCCTTCCCCCCCTTCCCCCTCCCCACTCAGCCGTGAATACCCCAGTCTTCCCTTGGTTTGGTTGTTGGCTTTCCTGATAATAACATTTAATAACACACTTACCTACCTCTCTCCCTTTCCCCCTCCTCCTCCTCCTTCTCCTCCTTCCCCCTACCTGCCCCCTTCCCCCTCCCCCTCCAAAACTCCATCTCAGCCTTCACTCCCTTCCCTCTTCCAAACCTTTGTTCGCTTCTACTCCTCTTCCCTTCCCTTCCCTTCCCTTCCTTTCCCTTCCCTTCCCTTCCCATCCCTTCCTTTCATTTTCCTTCCGTTCCGTCCCGTTCTCTTTCCTTCCCTTCCTTTCCCTTCCCTTCCCTTGCCTTTCGTTCCTTTCCGTTTCCTTCCCTTCCCAGTTCCTTTCCCTTCTCTTCCCACCCCTTTCTTTCCATTCCCTTCTCTTCCCTTCCCAGTTCCCTTCCCTTCCTTTCCCTTCTCTTCCCTTCATTTCCCTTCCCTTCCCTTTATTACCTCCTTATCATCCTCTCCTTATTCTCTTTCCCTCTCTCTATACTTCTTCCTCTTCCCTTCCTTCCACCCCTTCTTCTCCCTTCCCCCCATTCTTCTCCCTTCCCCCTTCACTCTCCTCTTCTTCTCTCCCCATACATCCCTCCCCTCCTTTCCTTCCCCAAATTCCATTCCCCTCCTTTCCCCTCCCCTCCCCTTTCCTCCCCTCTTCTTCCCTCCTTTCTACTTCGTCCCTTCTCCTTCCAAACCCTCTTGTTTCATCCCATTCCTCCCTTCCTATTCCCTTCCCTTCCTATTCCCTTCCCTTCCATTCCCTTTCCCTTCCATTCCTTTCCCTTTCATTCCTTTCCTCTTCCCTTCCCTTCTCTTCCCCTTCCCTTCCGTTCTTTTCCCTTCCCTTCTATTCCCTTTCCCTTCCATTCCCTTCCTCTTCCCTTCCCTTCCCTTCCCCTTCCCCTTCCCTTCCGTTCTTTTCCCTTCCCTGCTATTCCCTTTCCATTCCTTTCCTCTTCCCTTTCCTTCCATTCCCCATTCCTCCCTTCCTCTTCCCTTCCCTTCCATTTAATTTCCCTTTCCATTCCCTTCCTCTTCCCTTCCCTTCCATTTCCTTTCCCTTCCATTCCCTTCCTCTTTCCTTCCCTTCCATTCCCCATTCCTCTCTTCCTCTTCCCTTCCCTCCATTTCCTTTCCCTTCCAATCCCTTCCTCTTCCCTTCCCTTCCATTCACATTCCCTTCCGTTCTTTTCCCTTCCCTTCCCTTCTCTCCTCTCCCTTTCCTCTTTATCTTTCTCCTAGATAAGAAAATAAACAAACAAATAAATAAATAAATAGCTAACTATATAATATGATAACCATGGAAATGAATAAACAAATTGGCCATTTATTCAGTCAACATTAGAAAAGTAATGATATCATAAGGATTTAGATCTCCTTCAAGACTCTTCGATTGCTTATAGAAAGGCTCGGGTCGTCTTTCTTAAGACCCTTTTTTGTTACATCTTTAATTTCTTTTTTCGTCATAACTTTTTACAATTCTCACTATTTTTTTTTCTTCTGCACTCCACACTCTATCTCGCTTTATCTTCCTCCTTCCTCATTTATTTTTATTTTTCTTTAGATAGGTTTATTTGTCACTTTCGCATTTATAATGTATTTAGTAACTCGTTCAGGTATGTCTGTAACTGAGTTGTTTCTCGGCTATGTACTTATACTTACATTGAATACTTTATTGTTTTTAATCTATCCTTATATTAAACTATCATTGATTTACCTATAATCTACTTATTAGTTTATTTCATATTTCATTGACCATATTGTACATTCATTCATACATCTGTATTTAATAATTCTTTATTTATCTATGTGTCCATCTATCTACTTTTAATTAAGTACCTGTTTGCCTATTAGTTTCCTCTTCTTCCTCCACATGCTCCTTCTCCTCCTCCTCCTCTTCCTCCTCCTCCTCTTCCTCCTCCATCTCCTACTTCTCCTCTACCTCATCCTTCTCCTTCTCCATCTTCCCGTACTCCTCTCCTCCACTTCCTCCTTTTGTTTCTCCTCCTCCTCCTCCTCCTCCTCCTCCTTTTCTCCTTCTCTCCTTCCTCCTCTTCCTCCTCCATCTCTTACTTCTCCTCTACCTCATCCTTCTCCTTCTCCATCTTCCCCTACTCCTCTCCTCCACTTCGTCCTTTTGGTTCTCCTCCTCCTCCTCCACCTCCTCCTCCTGCTCGTCCTTCTCTCCATCCTCGTCCTCTTCCTCCGTCTGTCGGTTGATTTCCATCTCATTTAATTGACTAAATAATCAATTAATTGAATCGTTATCACCTTACTGGTCTATCAGTTCACTTTTTTAAGAATGTCTATTTTATCTACTTATCGATTCGTTTATTTGCTTATCTTATATTTATATATATATATATATATAATATATATATATATATATATATATATATATATATATGTATATATATATATGTATATGTATATATATGTATGTATATATATATATGTATATATATATGTATATATTTTCAAATAATTGTTTATTTGTTCATTTATTTGTTTATACATTTTTCTTAAAAACAGACAAATGAGCTGCCCATTTCACTTGATTCTATTTTGTTATTTTTTATTTTCTTTTACTATTTTTCTTTATTTTATTTTATCATTTAATTCTATTTCGTTTTATTTTGTTTTTATTTTATTCTATTGATCCAAATTTATCTTATTTTGTTTTATATTTCTGAAAAATCAAACCTAAATATCTTTTAGATATCTGCCCTCCCGCCCTTTCACCCCACTCGTTCCAAAATTGTGAGGATGACCACATACGCGGGACCGAATGGTCTGTGGCGTTAGGAAATACCAAATTGTCCTTCCATCCACTTCTTCATCTGTCTCTCCCACACCTCCTCCAGTCTCCATTCTCTCTCCTCCTTCTTCTCCTTCTCCTCCTCCTCCTCCTCCTCCTCCTCCTCCTCTTCCTTCTCCCCTCCTCCTCCTCCTCCTCCTCCTCCTCCTCTTCCTTCTCCTCTCCTTCCTCCTCTTGCTCCTCCTCCTCCTCTCCCTCCTCCTCTTCCTCCTTCTCCTCTCCTTCCTCCTTCTCCTCTCCTCCCTCCTCTTGCTCCTCCTCCTTCCTTGTCCTTCTCCTCGTCCCCGCCTTTTCTTCCCTATTTTCTTCCCCCTCCACATACTCCAGATTCTCTCTATTGTTGACAATCCACCAAACTCCACTATATCCTGCCCCAAACCTCCACATACAGACACCTCCACTACATGTTACCTTTCTCTTGCCCTTCATCTGTTTTTCCATATCCCCATCTCCTCCTCCTCTCTTTCCGCCTCCTCCATCTCCTCCTCCTCCGGCCCCTCCTACATCTTCTCCTCCTCCGGCCCCTCCTCCTCCTTCTTTCCCTCCTACATCTCCTGCTCTTCCTTCTCCCCCTCCTCCATCTCCTACTCCTTCTCCACCTCCTCCTACATCTCCTACTCCTCCTCCACCTTGTTCTTCTCCTTCTCTTCCTCCTCTTCTCCACCTCCTCCACCTCGTCCTTCTTCTCCATCTTCCACTCCACCTCGTTTTTCTTCTCCATCTTCCCCTCCTCCTTTCTTCCACCTCCTCGTTTTTATCCTCCTCCTCCTCCCCTCCACCTCCTCTCCTCCTCCTCTCCTCTCCTCCTCCTCTCCTCTCCTCCTCCTCCTCTTCTTCCTCTTTCTCTCCCTCTTTCTTCCATCGCCTCCACATTACCTTCACTTCCTTATCACCCATCAGACCTCCACATCCTCGCCTCCTCCCTCCACCCTCCCACACCCTCCTGATTCGTTGCTCAACTGTGAACCTTGCTCTTCCTCCTCCACTCCTTTTTTCCCACCAACTCCACATTCAGCCCCACCTTGGCACCGCCTCCACATTATCACCTCCAAACCTGTCCTCCACTTCTCACCATCCTCCTCCTTCTCCTCCTCCTCCTCCTCCTTCTTCTCCTCCTCTTACTCCTCTTCCACATTCTCTCCTTCCACCCTATTCTTCCTCCTCTGCTTCTTCTTCCTGTGCTTTATTCTCCTCCCTCTCCTCCTCCTCCTCCTCCTCCTCTTCCTACCCCTCCTCTCCATCCTCCTCTTGCCCTACTCCTCAATTCTCCCTCTCCTCCTCCTCCTCCATCCTCCTCCTCCCACTCTTTCTCAATACCCTCTCCTCCCAACCCATTTCCCACTCGACCCACTCCTCCCCCTCCCCGTTCCCCTCCCCCTCCCCCTCCCCGTTCCCCTCCCGCTCCCCCTCCCCGTTCCCCTCCCCCTCCCCCTCCCCGTTCCTTGCCCGGCTCTAAACGGGTTCCGACCAATCGCTTCCTTGGGCGCCGTGTTTGACAAGCGCTGATTGGCCGCGGGGTCCCGACCGCCGGCGTTTACTTTTAATGAGCCGACGATGTCAGCCAATCATGCTCCGTGCCTTCGCACGCCTAATTACAGACCCCGACCACGGGACGGGAACCAAGGCAGGCACGGCTGACGCGCTGCTGACATGCGGATGACACAAGGCTGATAGACGGATGACACGAAGCGGACACAGAGCTGATACACATATGACACAAGGCTGCACGGCTGATACACGGATGACACAAAGGTGACATAGGGCTGACACACGACTGACACGTGGCTGACAAACGGCTGGTACACTACTGTCTTGCAGCTGACACGCGGTTGACACGGGCTGACTCTCACCCTGGTAATACCTATAGCGCTGACACGCTATTGATTCACCATTGACATCCATACTGCTGATCCGGCTGACATTCTACTGACATCCTCAGAACTCACACGAGACTAACACACACAGGGCCGACACAAGGCTGACACTCGGCTGACACCTACGGGATGGCACGAAACCAACACACACATGGCTGACAGATGACAATTGGGCTGACAGCCTGTTGATAGTCTCACAACTGACAGTGGAGCTGACACGACTGACAGGCACTTCTGACACTACCTCTGACAACCATAGAGGTTGGCAGTATACACGGCTGACAACCATTGCATCTATCATAGCTGATACATACTAAAGCTGACGATATACAGGGCTGACACCCAGCGGAATTGGGCTGATGTGGGAGCTGACACTGGTGACATCCAAAAAGGCTGACGGAAAACAGAGTCCGACAGTAGGTGCGGCTGACGAAATGAGAAAGACGACAGTGATGAAGAATGAGCCTGGCTGACGTGGGCTGACGATTTTATTCAACTGAGGAATATTCCACCGAATTTTGAGCCATTCGTTTGGGAGACATGGCTGACAGATTTTGTTTTGGCTGATGAATCTGACGAATTGACTCACCTCAACGGGATTGTAACTTAAAATCACCTGTCTTCAATCAGAATATTAGGAATAGGTGCCAGCCAAGTGTCAGCCAAGTGTCGGCTTTATGTGTGTTAGCCTCGTGTCAGCTCTGTGGATGTCAGCCGATTGTCGGCCAAGTGTCGGGCTTATGTGTGTTAGCCTTGTGTCAGCTCCCAGGATCTCAACCAAGTATCAGCCATTTGTCGGCCATGTGTGTGTATTAGCCTCATATCAGCTCTGAGGATGTCAGTAAAGTGTCAGTCGTATCAGCAGTATGAATGTCAGCCGTGAATAAACAGCGTATCAGCACTATGGGTATCAGTACTACATTATCTAAGTGTCAGCCGCTCCATAGAGTCAGTCCCGTGTCAGCCGCGTGTCAGCTGGGTGTCAGCCGTGTGATCCACATCTTTGGTCTTCGTTCCCTCTTCAGTTCGTCATCGGCATTTCAATAAATTCTTGTAGAATTAGTTATAATGAAATATATAAACTACATGAACGTAAGTAAGAGGTTAACTAGGGTTGTCTAAACTCCTTCCAGAATAATACACGCCATGTACATTCAAATACTTTGGGGTTGACCGGGATAAAGACTGTAAAGTATGTCGTCGTCTAAAAAGGGTTATTGTTATTGTTACTATTATTACTATTATTGTTGTTGCCGTCGTCGTCGTCGTCGTCGTCGTCGTCGTCGTCGTCGTCGTCATCGTCGTCGTCATCGTCGTCGTCATCGTTATCATCGTCATCATCGTCATCATTGTCATCATCATCATCATCATCATCATCATCATCATCATCATCATCATCATCATCATCATCATCATCATCATCATCATCATCATCATCATCATCATCATCATCATCATCATCATCTTCATCATCATCTTCATCATCTTCATCATCTTCATCATCACCTTCATCATTATCATCATCATCATCATCATCATCATCATCATCATCATCATCATCATTATCATTATTATAAATATTATTATTATTTTTTTTTTTTATCTATTTATTCTTTTTTACTCCTGATTACTCTGCTCGGACTCGATCATCCGGATGAATGATGGATCACAACTAATTTACCTCCTCCTCATTTATCCAAAAGATATGCATATGACGCCAGTAGAGCCATTCCCCAAGGACCGACGACACCCACACGGAACCTGGTATCATACTTGGCCGAGTCCAACAACTACCCAGGGACCGGCGAGGCAATATATGATTGGATGATCTGGTTGGCTATCTTTAATGTACACATACACGCAATCATAGACACAGAATTGGGCAGTGACTATGAGGCTAATTCACGCCTGCACCTGGATTGGTATATATATATATATATATATATATAATATATATATATATATATATATATATATATATATATATATATATATATATATATATATATATAATATATATATGTGTGTGTGTGTATGGCTATTTGTGAATTTATTATTTTCTTAAAAGTATTTACTATATGTCTTACTATAGACTTAGTAAGGCATATGGAAAATATCTTTAAGAAAAAATAAATACACAATAAGCCATTACTTTTAATGAAGTGTATATATATATATATATATATATATATATATATATATATATATATATATATATATACATACATATACACAGCAAGATTCTTCATAAAAAAGCTAGGGGAAACCGGTCAGGAATAAGATTGGAACTAGACCCGTGGCTTCTTTTTCCAATCCCTTTAATATATCACAATATCACAATATTTAGAAGAATAAAGATATTTTTTGGGGCTACCTCCCGTATAAGGGAAAAAAAGCCTTTGATATACGAGTATGTATAAAGAGATTTTCCAAGTTATCTAGATGTTTTTTTAGTTTCCATGTCCCTCTGTTCCATGTCCCTCTGATGATACAAAACTGTGCGGAGTGGCAAATGATCACTCAAACCAATTAGATATTCAAGAAGATTTAGATCAATTACAGCAATGGTCTGAAAAGTGGCTAATGAAATTTAACACAAGTAAATGCAAGGTAATGCACATAGGTAAAAATAACAGTAAGTACGATTACAAGTTATTTGGAAATTCGTTAACAAAAGTGGATAGTGAAAAAGATCTCGGCGTAATTAATTATCAGTAACGACCTCAAATCATCCAAGCAATGTATTTCAGCCTCTGAGAAAGCAAATAAGATTCTGGGACTGATTGCGCGATCTTTTGATTTCAAAAGTCCATCACTCATTAACAAGCTATATAAATCGTTAGTTCGTCCACATTTGGAATATGCTGTTTCCGTATGGTCACCGAATCTCATTAAAGACATTGACAGACTGGAAAAAGTACAACGGCGAGCCACAAGACTGATTCCAAATATCAAAAATAAATCATACGAAAATCGACTAAAACATATGAATCTGTTTTCCCTAAAAAAGCGTAGACTCAGAGGCGACTTGATATAGGTCTTTAAGATTCTAAAGGGAATTGACAACATCAAAAGTGACAAAATTTTCACATTGAATGAGAATCAGACAAGAAACAGTGGTCTCAAACTGTCCGGAAATAGATTCAATTTGGAAGTAGGTAGAAACAACTTTGCCAACCGTGTAGTTAATGAATGGAATAAACTTCCTGCACAGGTAGTGCAATGTAGTTCAGTTCGAAGCTTTAAGAATCATTTAGATAAATACCTAAGTAAGATGCTGTAATGATTATAATTTATCTTATATTATTTGTTTTTGTTTTGTTATCATTTGTCTGTCTGATTTTCATTTATTATTAGTTATATGTCAATTTATTATTTACTATTTACCTGTTTGTTAATTATTTTAACTATACCTATGCATTTATTTACGTATTTTATTTGTTATTTACATTATTATAGTTTTTATTATTTTATTATTAATATGATTTTTTTCTTTTTTTTTTGCATCCGATCTAGATATGGATCAATAGGTCTCCTGTCGGCATGCTCCGCCTTTGTAAACCTTTGTAAACCTTTGTAAATGTATTCCATATCAAATTTTTTTTTTTGTTAGTTACTCTCTTTCCATAGCTCTGAAGACTGCAATCTTAGTAACTTCCTTTTAATGTTGGCAGATCCAATTTGCTTAGTTTTTCTATGTATGTTCTGTTAGATAGGCTGCTGGGAACTACTTTGCTTCCGATTCTTTGTATTCATATGAATAAACACAAGAAAAAAAGGAGACTGCAAGAGACCAAATGGCCTACACTTGACAGTTCTTTCATGTAAGCGACAGAGAAAAAAATGGAGAGCAATTCTTGCGGGGTCTGAGCTCCCAGCCTCCTTTTGTATTTACCCCTTTATTTTTTCATAATTATTTTCTATTCTTACTCTTATTTAATCTTTCTTGTTTATTCTTGTTCCTTATATTCACATTTATTTCTCATTTTCATTTTCATTTTCACTATGTACATTGTATTTCGACTCTCATTTTTATTTTTATTTTTATTTTAATTTTTATTTCTATTTTCTATTTTTACTTTAATGTTTTTGTTCATTTATTCATTTTTCACTTTTCATGGGCTCCGCGCGTCGGTCGATGAAGAGCTTCGCGATTGGCGCGACTAATTCGACCAAATGACGAGGAGGCATTTCCAATGACGGGAACCATTGGCAGCCTCCTGACTGATTGACATATTACCCATCACCGAAAAAGAGGACACATTGTCTGGATGCCCATGTGTGTGTGCGTAAATACTTTATATATATATATATATACACATATGTACATATACATATATATGTATGTATATATATATAGATTATACATATGTTTATGTATATATATGAATATATATATATATATATATATATATAAATATATATACTATAATAAAGTAGTAACCTCTGTCTGTCTGTCTGTTTGTTCTAAAACCCTATCACTCCAGGTGCTTGGATAACTATATTTCATAAAAAAGATATTTTGGTTAGGATGGAGGGTTAAAGTTAGGTGGGGTATGGTTAGG